>NW_028252080.1:100000-122918 GCF_964263255.1 Lissotriton vulgaris
ATACCATGTTGTGCATTGCAATGCACAAGGTGGCCAGCACTGCACGGTGCCTGATACCTTGTGCATGGCAATATAGGGGGGTACCATCGGTCCCCCCCAAGTGCTGCCCCCACCTCCCTGGGGCCAGCAACGGGCTCCTATTGTAAATCCCTGCAATCTTTTCCATGGCGGAAAAAACCTTAAAAGGTAAACATCCTAATATGGATGGCTGCGCCTGCTAAGTACTGCCACCATATCGTGCCCCAGCTCTGCCGACCGGCCGAAAAGCGGCGGACGCACTTTGCGTCAGCCGCGTTATCTCCGCCATTATAGTATGGCTGCGGCGGTACGCCTGCCATCCTAATCAACTTTTTTTGGACTTTGGGGTGTTATATTTGCTAATAATCAATAAAAATACTTTGGTAGATATTATCTCCAATCTATACCTTGTTTTCTTGAGCATTCTCGGCGGGGGAGAGGGGTTCATGGTGACAAAAGTGTGTGTGTCATTATCATGAATACATTGTGTGTTGGAGCGCAGATTCAACACATTTAATAGTGACGAAATGCATTTGTTCTTTAGTATGAAGACACAGACAAATAGAGAAAAGTTAATTTGCCCCAGTGTTTTGCCCTGGTGCAAAAAATGATATATAATGGAAAAGCTGCTAAAGGAATAAGCCCCAAGGGTCTCTCCTCCCATGAACCCGTCCTCAAAAGCCCCCATGCGCCCCATCCCTCACCTGCGCTCCTCACCTTTCATGGCCAGGTTAATATTTGCACACATTATTGCTTCCCAAGCTTCACCTCTGCCTGACCCCAGGCATTCCTCTCTGAGTTTAGGAGAAAGGCCCCTTCACCCACTCACAATAATCTGAAATCACCACTTCTGACAAAGCATTCGCAAAGTCTTAACAAGTGCCATGGACATCCCCCACCTCAACAACATAAACACCCCGCCCCTCTGTTTCCTGGGGTCATGTGTGATAGAATTATAATTCGGGGTATTACATCATGGATCAACATTTGTCAGTTCATATTAGCTAAAGGTTGAGGTGTGCAAGGCCTTTTTTGCAATGTTTCCAAAGGTCTATGGAAAACTGAGCAACTTAGCTAAGATTGCAAAGATTTTTGCTTTTCCACATTCGTGTGGTAATTATGACTTTTGCTGCTTTATACGTGGCATATATCTTTATTTAACGCTAATAAAATGGTTCTTCGTTGATAGTTAGGCTTTCTGAAACAACACAACAACCTTTGACATCGTAGGAGGTGTTATTTACACATGTATGTACACACCTAAGTAAATCTTAGCTGAACACGTACAGGATTTACTCACAGAGAAATTCCTGCAGTATAGTGGGATCTGTGCATCAGCAGACTGCGGTTAGGGTTAGGTTTGTGGGAATTCGAGGGTGGGTGTATCTGTAACGGTAAAGGGTATTCACTCTCTGGAAGGTAGTATACACCAGCAGTTGTAGATTTACTATTTCCAAGGGCAAGAGTAGATCTGTGTTAATGGTAAAAATGTAAGAGAACATCTCCTTAACTGTATGTGGGTTCAGGGTAGATGGATTAAAGATTGGAAGAAACAAAAAAGGTACAAACAGGGAATGCACTTTTGTGTTAACTTTCTTAGAGCAGACATGTACACCTGGATAAACTTAAAGCCTATCCATGTGCATAGATAGTTGCACATGTGAGTACTTCATGGGACCTGTATCATTTGTAGTGTCTGTGAAGTACTTCTGGAATTCTCAGGGCCCGATTCACAGAGTGAACTTAAGACTCAATCCTAAACTTACTACTATTTTGGTATTCACAGAATGCGCTTACTACTTTTGGTATTCACAGAATGCACTTACTACTTTTGGTATTCACAGAAGGCATTTACTCATTTTGGTATTCACAGAATGCACTTACTACTTTTGGCATTCACAGAATGCACTTACTACTTTTGGCATTCACAGAATGCACTTACTACTTTTGGCATTCACAGAATGCACTTACTACTTTTGGTATTCACAGAATGAACTTACTACTTTTGGTATTCACAGAATGAACTTACTACTTTTGGTATTCACAGAATGCACTTACTACTTTTGGTATTCACAGAATGAACTTACTACTTTTGGTATTCACAGAATGCACCTACTACTTTTGGCATTCACAGAATGAACTTACTACTTTTGGTATTCACAGAAGTTAGGATTTTGTCTTAAGGTTGTCTTAAGACAAACTTAAGACAGACTAAAGACAAACTTAAGACAGACTTAAGACAGACTTAAGTTAGGATTTTGTCTTAAGTAAGTTCTGTGAATCGGGCCCAAGGACTTTAGCTAGGTATTTACTGATGGAGTCTGAAATGGTGTTGCAAATATAAGTAGACAATTTCACCTTGGATAGAGTTAGTAGGCGGTTTAATTTAGGCTACTTTTAACTAACTGACTGTTCTAGGTATGAAATCCGAGAACAGGAACTCGTTGGGCCCGATTCACAGAACTAACTTAAGACAAAATCCTAAACTTACTACTTTTGGTATTCACAGAAGTTAGGATTTTGTCTTAAGTTTGTCTTAAGACAGACTTAAGACAAAATCCTAACTTAAGTCTGTCTGTCTTAAGACAAACTTAAGACAAAATCCTAACTTCTGTGAATACCAAAAGTAGTAAATTTAGTATTTTGTCTTAAGTTAGTTCTGTGAATCGGGCCCTATGTTCTGCCATTGGTCTGTCTCAATGTCATTTACATTCTGCTTCCATCCATGACAGCATTTAAGCCATACCACACATGTATATGTCTTTCCCTCCATGTTTAGCTTTTGCTGAGCTGTTCTATCCACAGTAAAAAAAATACTATGCAACATCTGTTCAGAAGCGTTGTGGCACTACCCCGCACATGAGCTGTAACTTGATGAGTGTTTGAGTGTGCAAGCTGATGTGCAGCCAGCAGACAGAGAGGTTGTATTACCACTCAGTGTATCACTGGTGAGTCCACATCTGACTTTTACAGTGTCCCGTTCAGGGCAGCATTTCATCTAACCCTATTCTGCCCAGTTAGGGCCAGAAGATGACTCGGTTTCACTGAGAATGCAATGGTCCAGTCCTGGGCTTTACCTTTACAAATATTTGTTTTCCCGCCTCTTTGGATCAAAAGATAAGGACCAGGGCTGGAGCTCCAAGAATGCACTAAGATTTTGAAAGTAAACCCTAAATTTGATCAGTGTGCCTTGGTGACACAGAGTCATCTTCTAACCACTACTTAATTTGTAAACAATAAGTGCCAGGACCCTCGTCAGGAGACCACTGAAGTGTGCATCACCCACTGGACCTGCCAGCCCTGCCTATGACCGTACCAACACAGCTACTGACCATCACTCCTCTACAAGTGCGACAGTTCAGATTATTACAGGCGCCCAAAGATGTTAGCATGACTTGGACGGCAGGTGTTGGTAATTTTTAATGTATATTGAATTAATAAACAAATGTGGTTGTGTTCATCTCTAAACTAGACAAATAGCGCCACCATGTGTCCGACTGTCATGAGAGTGTCAGGGTTGACAATTAAGTGCCAAGCACAGGAAACCACCATCTCAAATTAAGCGCTGCTAGTAACTCATCTTCAACCCGCCACTGTGCTCAATATTGTTGATCATCTAAGACTGTTTTCAAACTTTGGTACCCGTGTCATGCCTGGTTACATCCCTATACCGGTTACCATCTAATTCTTTCAACTTCTCATGCTCAGTCGCAAGATGCTACTTATCCTCCTCATCCACCCACCGACCAGCTGGTGTCCCCAAGGGTCAGTGCGCTCCTGTACTCCCACAATACCACTCTGCATTGCACATTTATCTGTCCTTCAGATCCTCCTTTCCAATGATTGCTGAAACTCAGAACTTCTCTTTCCCAATCTCCACCTTCCACCTCCAGTGGCAGATTTCTTAGTGCCAGCTACCGCACAAATAGCTGATTCATGGCAATCTTCACACCCGTGCTGAACTCTCCCACAAGTGAGAGTGTCTATATTGGTGGAACCTCGCTGGTGGTAAAGAGAGGGCTAAATTCATATTGCTGATCCTAGCATTAACAGGTTCCAACATCACCCCAACTCTCTCCAAGTTGCCATCAGTTTCACTCACACTCCAAACCTAGGCAGAGGGAGTAATGCCCTTCTGGTCCAGTCAAAGGACCCTTGAGCTGCGTCGAGGTAATAGTCATTCGATTTAATAGGTCCTGTTCAATGGAACTCAAAACCACTTGACCAATGCACAGCTTCCTGACTTCTTGCATTTAGATGTGCGCTCAAAGCGCACCTTCTATAGACCGCTCTAGCGGGTGGCGGCCATCTTCCCCAGGTATGAGTGTCTGCTGCCCCAGCTAATGCAGCAGTGTAACAATGTAAATTATTTAACTGTGACATATGTTATGCATGCATTTTCTTGTTCTCATCCTCACCCACCAGCAAAGCCGCTGCCCTCTCCTATGTGTAACCACCCACAGGATTACAGACCTGCGCGCCTCTACACTGTTGCAACATTAGCCTTCCTTCTTGAAATGCTCCTGTTGCTCACATACAAAAGTCACGTGTGTCCAGGCTCCCCTGCCCCTCCCCCTCGCCTCGTGCTCCCATGTCCTTCATCTCTCCAGTCTCCCACCATGTCTGTGTTTGCAGACCCCGGCCCTTGGCCTCTCCTCTCCCCGACTCCAGACACAAGTGTCCTCGTCTCCAGGCCACCATTGTCCTGCTTTCACAGTCTTGAGGTCTGTGTACACGTCATACTCCACGCCAAGCTTTGATCTGAACCTTTTTTGTTGTTGTTGAACTTTCTTTTTTGAACTTTTCGTCCTTGTTTGCCTTGATGATAGCTTTGTGTTCTGTGTGGCGGGAATGCATGTAAACCTGCAAAAAAGGAACCACAGCCATGAATGTGTGTACAAAGGCTGCTCTATAGGACAAGTGGGACTGGAGCAGAACCAGTGACGTCACCTGAGTCTTTAAGGGACTCTCCAAACGACATTGTTTATGAAATGTACCTAGTACATACATGTATACAATGTGTCTACCTTAACATGTTGACTGAGCCAAACAAACTTTCTTATACTCCAATGAGGTTTAAAATTATGTAGGGCTATCCTGCAGTTCTCTGGCTGACCCCGCCTCCATGCGTCTTAATAAGTACTTCCTGTCTAAACAACTACTTCCTATAGGGCCTCTGTTCCTGGCTTAGTACACTTCATGTGGTCGGACCAAGGTCCTTTTCTGTCTCCTGCACCAGAAGCCAGATCTGCAACAGGGCAGAACGGTCCTACATCCATTAAATCATTCATTCAGAGGGGAAAGAGTAACACACACCTACATAAAAAGAAACAGAGCCAGTGGTTGTGACTGTGTCTTTTCAGGCACCGTTTGAAAAGGGGATATAGGAACTACAAGAGCTACTCTTTAAGAAGGACTGTTTCACCCACTGCGCATCACACAACCCTTCATCCTGACGTCTTAACAACAGCAACAAACAAATAATAAACAACTTCTCCCTTTAAATGATCATCACACAGATACAATAGCAACATACAGAAAATAAGCAACTATCCACCCGGAGGCCCACCGCAGGGACTGGTGAGGCGCACTTCTCATCACAAAATGAGTAAAACTGCAGCCAGACTCAAAACCGACATGTCTACGCTTCATTCCATGGACTGAATCAGGAGTAACAAAAGAGCCCATCTGGGCACCCGGCACATCTCACAGCATCAAACTCTCTGCCCTGGTGAAGGCCAAATGCCCAGCCCAAACAAGTGCTTAATTTGAGCCGGAGCTTTCCGGTGCTGAGCACCAGCACTTAATTGGTTTCTGGTGCTGGCACCAGCACCTAATTGTCAACACTACACTTAGGGCAGTCTGCCACAAGGTGGCGCTGCTCATGTAATTTAGAGATGAGCAGCATTTTAGTTGTTTAGGAAAACAATATACATTAAAAAATACTAATACCTGCCTCACCAGCCATTCCTTTAGCTTTGGGGGCCTGGAATGATCTGAACTGTCGCATTTACTTGCCAGAGAGATGGTTAGTAGATGTTTTGGCGGCGATGACAGGGGCGATGGGTGGTGCAAGCTGCAGCGGCCTCCTGGTCAGAGCCCTGGCACTTCATATTTCACAAATGAGTGAGCCACTCAATGCACAAAGAGCAAACCCTAAATATTAAGAAGGGCCAAAGGCTCACACTTAAAGCACAGAAAGCAAGCCCCAAGCATGGAGAAATACGGGCGGTGCAAGCAAAACACCCTGCACTGCAGAGTAAAAGCACCGCCTGCAAACCCTCCACCTTGAAGAAGCCCGAAGGCAGTGGAGAAGCGCACTGCATCACAGAGTCAATGCACACGGAGAACACACCTAAGCTTGAGGAAGATCAAAGGCACAGACAAAGCAAACACTGCATAAGACAAAAGCCCAAGTAACAAACAATCCGCCTTCACGCACATCCGAAGCACCGGAAAGCACACCCTGCGTCACGGAGTAAAAGCACAAACAGCAAATCTTACACCATGAGGTCCACCAGATCACAGACAAAGCGCGCACTACACACCACACAGCAACACCGAGAGTAGTCACCCCTCCACCTTCACATACATCGAAGTGAGGAAAGTCACACTTTGCATCAAGCAGTAAATGTGCAAAAAGCAAAGCTTACTCCCTGAGGTCCACCAAAGAGCACAGACAAAGCACAATACACACCACACTGGCAAAAAAACAAGAGTAGACAACACTCCACTTTCACGTATATTGGAAGTCAGGTAAGTCACACTTTGCATCAAGCATGCCTTAGCCCCGACCAACATAGCGTGTATTTGTGTACATGTATTTGTACATGTGTAACCAAGCACAGACCAAGCACACTACAAACCACACTAGAGAAACACGATAAGGCATTGGACTGCTTTACAACCTTATCTTGGATTATTTTCTACCTCGAAGCTGGAGAGCCTGCATCTGAAGTGAATTCTAAGAGGATGACAAATCAATGATTCGCCTTCTATTTTATTAGCTGATATTTATAAAAACCCATATATGCATTTATTTATTTTATTTATTTATTTTGAAATTTTTATATAGCGCGAACAGGATCTTTGCAGATATCAGAGCGCTTTACACGGCTGGGAATGCCAGCAAGAGAGTGGGGTTACACATAAGTAGTACAGCACATCAATAATACAAATATAACAGTTAAATGTGTGCATAGATAGTCAGTAGCGACAATAATTCAGGTGAAATACATAGTCATACATGTTCATACATGCATAGAGTTCGAACAAAGTAATACAGGTCGGAGTAGGGTCTTTCCAAATCCGCGCTAATAGGTCAAGTGTATTTGGCCATAAAAATAGCTTTTACTTCTTTCTTAAAAAGTGTGAAGGAGGAGATGAGCCTGGTTTCAGGAGGGAGTGAGTTCCAGATCCTGGGTGCCATTCCTGAGAAAGAGCGTTTATAGGTTTTTACCTTCCGGAATCTTCGAGGTTTTAGCAGAAGATTGTTTGTGCCTCTAGTGTTTCTAGAGCCGCCAGAGATTGACAGCTTCTGAGTGAGGTATCCGGGAGAGCTCAGATGTAGAGCCTTGTGTGTCATGCAGGCGATTTTCAAATGTATTCTGGCTTCAAAAGGCAGCCAGTCCAGTGTTTTCAAGTCAGGGGTGATGTGCGAGTGTTTTTTTGATCCAGTGATGAGTCTGGCTGCAGCGTTTAGAGAGGCTCTTAGGGGTGCAGTGCTGGTTAACGGGAGACCGCAGAGGGCGGTGCTGCCGTATTCAATTCGCGGGATTACTAAAGCTTGTACTGCAGTTTGGAAGTCTTTGGCCGGTAGGAAGGGTTTAAGTTTCCTCAGTGTATTGATTTGGAAGTTCGCTCCCTTAGTGGCCTTGCTGATATGATGCTGCATGTTAAGGTTGGAGTCGAGGGTTATGCCTAAAGATTTCGCTGAGTCCACTATGATGGGTTGGACATTGAGTGCCGTTAACTGTTTAAGCCAGGTTTGCATGATGGGGATCTTCGCGGGAGGTGCGATCAGCAGGAATTCTGTTTTCAGAGCATTGAGTTTGAGATGATTATCAGCAAGCCAGGATTGGGTGCTTCTAATCGTAGAGTTCAGTAGTAAAATGTCGTTGGGGGATTGTAGTTTGAGATATAGTTGGGTGTCATCTGCGTACATGTGAAAAAGTACATTGGAAGCTTGAAGCAAGGTGGTGAGAGGTTCCATAACTAGGTTGAACAGGGTTGGTGATAGGGAAGATCCTTGGGGAACGCCTAACGACACAGGTATTGGAGAGGACATCAGGTTGTTACTCTTGAATTTCTGCGACCTGTTGTGTAAAAAGGAGGTGAACCACTTGAGAACAGTCCCAGAAAGACCCATTCTTGTGCTCAGAAGATCGAGTAACTTCTCACGTTTGACAGTGTCGAATGCCGAAGAGAGATCAAGCAGGATGGGGAGGCAGGTATCACCTTGAAGGGCGTCGTCAATTATGTGAGTCATAGCAGTTTCAGTGCTGTGTCCTGCTCGGAAGCCTGATTGATGCGGGTTGAGGAGATCAAACAGGTCGATATGTTTAGTCAGTTGTAGTTGAACGCATTTTTCCAATAATTTGGCGAGAGTGGGAATATTGGTAATGGGACGGTAGTTGTTTAGGTCGGATGGGTCGGCAGTAGGTTTCTTTAGCAAAGGTGTGACTCGTCTAACTTTGAGGGAGTCAGGGATGGTTCCTTCTTGGAGCGAGCTGTTGATGATTTTAGTCCAGAGAGGAAGGAGCAGTGGGATGAAGTCTTTGACAGCGTTAGCAGGGAGGGGATCCGTGAGGTGATTGGAAGGTTTCAAGGTGTTGAGCAATTTGCCTATTTCTTCTTCGGAGTAGGTTTCAAAGGTTGACCATGTTGCATTGTTTTTAGGTTCGGTGGGTGTTATGCAGTTGAGTGTGTTGTGGAGTCTTGCGTCAGCGCGGAGATCATTCTTTATGTTGTCAGTTTTTTGGGTAAAGAAAGTGGCGAAGTCTTCACAGGAGGGTGCTTCGTGCAAGGTACTGAGAGGTTGGGGTTGTTCATTGGCTTGTGTTCTGATTAACTCAAAGAGTTTTCTAGGGCGATTTTTTGCTTGGTCGAGCTGGAGGCTGAAGAAGTTTGCTTTTGAGCGCTTTATTTTCCTGAAGTAGGCGTTTCTCTTTTTCTCCAGGGTTTTTAGGTGTAGTGCAGAGGGAGCTGTCCTCCAGGTGCGCTCTGCCAACCTCATGGCTCGTCTATCTTCATTAAGACTCCCGTCGTACCATGGGTTGGAGATTTTAGCGGAGACTCTTTTTAGCTGCATGGGAGCAGCCTCATTAATTATTGAGGTCACGGCGCTAAGATAGTGGTCAGTCAGGGATTGGACATAAGTCCCCTTATGTTTGAAACACATAAGGGGACTTTCAACTCAGTGTTATGTTTTGTGAACAACAGTGAGTGAACAACTTAAAATATCACTGGGTTGATCCAATTTCAGTCCTTACATACATTTCCTTCATACACTCAATCAAGGTGTTGTTTTAGCCTGAGCATTGCCATACATGTGTAACATAGAATATGTCAGTATGACGTTTTTCGTCAGTCACCCAAAAACTTTTTTTATTCTGATTTTATAATTCATTTAGATTGCACCTTATTCAGCCTCTGCGTTTTTCTTAGTTAAGAGCTTCGACAGACTTTAATCAGGTCTGGAACACACATACCTGGTAGATTGCCACAGGGGAGAGATATTTGCAAAATAGTAATGGTGACGGCTGGTGTACACGTGTCGTAGCACATGCATGTGCCAATGGAATTTCGCAGGGGCCATTTGCTTTGCTTTTTTATTTACCGATCCAAGATGGCGGATGCCACTAAGATCTGTACATAAAAAGATGAGAATTTTTAAGCACAGAAGTTCAAAATAAAGAAAGAATGTAGAGTGATGAAAAGAGGTAAAAGTAGTGAATGTAGAAGAGAGCAACCCAGGGAGTTTGGAGTAGAAAGCAAATGATGGAGAGAACACAAAATATAGGTTGCAGGGGAGAAGCACACAGGGGAGCCAGAGGCTGCTCCTCAGCTGTGGTGGAGAAGCCTCACCCCCTCCCCAACCAGCAGCCTTAAAACATGAAAAATAAAATGATAATAAACCAGGTTTATTAACAATTTTTTTCCTGCAGAGTTTTGGTAGCAGGACATTGCAGGAGCTGGGGAGTCGAGGACCGAGGGGCAGGCACGAGAGGAAGTGTTTTGCACTGGTATCAGTGCCCATGACAGTTCGGCCAGCCTTCTGAGGCCGGCCAAACCGTCTTGCGCACTGAAGCTGTCTCCAACCCGAGCTGCGTTTCAGACTGAGAAGTTGCAGGGATGCATGGTAGTATAGAGAGTTCGCAATATCTGTTTTTCGAATTTCCCAAGACACATTGCTGGCATGTTTATGTGTAGATTCTTAAAGAAATAAAGGAGTCTGGCAATACCATCATTTTGAAAGGGGCCACCCTCCCCATGACTGTCAGTGGCAAGGTGCACCAGAACATCATCTGTGTGTGCAGCGCTGTGACTGCCCGCGTCATGTAGCCCTCGAAAAGTCCTGACATACTGTGGTATACCTGTATGCCCAGATATTTGAATGTGCGGTTTGCCAGGTCAGTTGTCCTATCCTTAGCCAGGGTTTACTGTACTCGGGTGGAAAGGAGAACAAGCAAGACTTTGCCCAATTGACTATCAACCCAAATGCGTTACGTTGTGAATACCCCGCACCATGGCGCATCTTTAGCGGCGACGCTGCGTCACAATAGTGATGCAACAGCGGTGTAAAAGAGGAGCAAGGGGCTTGTAAATCTACCCCCTGGTGTCTTAGCACTAGCAGGTGGACCCTAGTGGTGGCAAGTGTGGGTTAACCTTGAAGGTCTGTCCACCACAATCCATACTAAAGTTCACCTCCAGTCTTGCGGGCAGGCCTATGATGCATCACACCCTATAGCGATAGTGACTCTGTCACTGAGGTCACAGAACCCTTGAGGCCAGTTTGCCTCACCCATTGGTACCTCCATTGACCTTGTCTCAGCAGTTTAGTGCAACTCGCCAAGGATTGGCTATGCAGGATTTGCACCCACAAGAAACTAAGTTCACCAACTTCAGGGTCTCTCTTCTTCATGCACAAGCACGTTTAACATGTGCTTGTGCATTAGGGTCTGTGTGTCATTTTAATCCACACTACCATCTTCCATCGTTGATGACATCAAATGCTCTATTTTCTGTGTAGGCATATCTGTCTGCTTGGCTAACATAGCTTTAAAACATTGCCAAAGCTGATAGCTTTGGCTAAACACTTATAAGGTCCCAAAGGCGATACCTATTGACTATCCCTGTGGTTCCCAAACTGTGCGCCGCGGCTCCCCGGTGCGCCGTAATGAGGTGCCAGAGGCGCCGAGGGCACTCTGTGGGAAATTGCTACCAACAGCCCTCAGTCGTCCGTCATTCGGCGGGCTCGGCTTGGACAGGAGTGAGACACACACTTAACGTGTAACTGTGAGAGTGAGCGCACATAAGAAGGAGAGAGAGAGATGGAAAATAAAAAGACAAAGGCACCAAGAGATAGGTAAGTGTGACAGAGAGAGAGAGGCAACGACACAGAAAAACAGAGATTAGGACAAAAATAGGGAGTGTGAGAGAAAGTCTTCGAAGAGAATATAGAGCACTAATTTGTGGAGTTTTATATAGCGCGAACTTGACTCGAAGGCATCAGAGCGCTTCACAAATCTTACAGATTAAGGTAGACATAGAGATCAAAACAATGGCGGTACGTGAGCAAGACATAAGACGGCATGATTATCAGTATCAATATGTTTGTTATGCTGTGAGACAAGACTTAAAGATATGTTTAAGCATTGTGCTGACTCGTTTCCTGGGACAGAGAAAATCAAGTAAAATCTAAATAACTTTTAAACAATAAATGATAAACAATACATTAAATTGTAAGGATACGTAGTTTTGCATACAATGCAGGTCATGAGAACGTGAACCTCAGTTTGGATCCTGATTTAAAATATAAAAGGTAAAAAAAAAATAGAATTGTGGACACCCAGGCGCTGTGGAGGACATGAGCCTGTTAGAAGAGCGCCTAGCTCTGTCCTGAAAGGGGGGCGCTGATGGGGGGGTCATAAATATGTTGGAAGAGAGGTCCATCTTGCTCGTAATGTCTGGGGATGATGGACTGTAATTACTGCTAATGGGCCCAGTTGAGTGGCCATCCAAAGGCTTAGGGGTCCCTTAGCCTTCCTTACACGAGGTGATTCTGAACTAACGCAGGTGCAGCTGACCTTTGACTTTTGGTAGGTGACCTCAAACAGATTCTTGAAGTGCTTCTTTTTATGTCCTCTAGAGCTCGGCCCAGGACTAGGCCTATGCCCTGATGCAGCCGCACTCTGCCAGCTCCACTGTTTCATGTAGGCACAATGCGCACCGCGGAACACAAACAGCTTCATATATAGCGCTGTATAAAGCGCCTACTGGTTAAACGTCTTCAGAGGCTGTTTATGAATTTATGGTGATGTGAAAAGCCTCTTGCGCCGTGCTCTTTGTAATTTTACTACGTCATCTGATTTAATGCTCCCCAAAAGCGGCACAAGGCACCCTACCAAGTATTTTTTGCAGTTTTATATAGCGCAAACTCCATCCAAAGGCATCAGAGCACTTTACAATAGCACCAGTTGCGTTACAGATGGACACATTCATTTTTAGGCACGGGGAGATTAAGTGATTTGCCCAGAATCACACGGTGTTGCGCATCCCTGCCGAGACTCGAACCCAGTTCCCCAGCTTTAAATTCGGCCGCTCTAGTCATTTAGCCACATCCTCTCCTGGTGACCCGTGAAATTAATATCTGATGGTGAAACGTGTGTCCCTCACCACTGTTCGGGGCCCTCAATGCTATGTCATACCACCTTGAGCCTATGACTGGATTTTTAGACTCCGGTGGGAGAAAGCACCCCCAGGGGCAGTGTAAAGTATTAGGATGGGAGTTGAGCAGGGCAGAGTCTCTGACAGAAATACATTTACTGAGAGACACGTCCTTCATTCGTGGTGAAACGGGAATCAGCAAGTGACATTTTTCCTTGAAGACAAACAACTCTTTCAGAGATGGGCGTATCGTTTATTCTTCCACGACGATTTACTTAAAAACTATTATTATTTTTCATTAGAAACCTGATGAGACTGAAAGAACTATAACGAGTCTCTTTGGTGTTACCTCAAAGGCAGTGAAGTGACTGCTACAGAGTTAAGATTGTTTTTTTCATCTTGAGGCTGAAGGCAAAAATGGAGAGCTTGATAGGGACCCAGCCCACTTAAAACACTGGGTAGATGGGATCTGGTGAGCCATTTTGGGTTCATCAGAGCCATTGGCGTCCGCAGAGTGGGGCAAGGGGGATTACTTGCCCCCCTTGGATCGCCAGTGCGTCCTGTGTGGGGGAGAAGGGTGCAAGGCAGAGGGGAAAAGGATGCAAGATAGAGAAGGGTACAAGGCAGAGGGGGAGAAGGGTGCAAGGCAGAGGCGGGAAGGGTGCAAGGCAGAGTGGAGAAGGGTGCAAGGCAGAGAGGAGAATGGTGCAAGGCAGAGGGGGTAGAAGGGTGCAAGGCAGAGGGAGTAGAAGGGTGTGAGGCAGAGGGGGGAGAAGGGTGCAAGGCAGAGGGGAGAAGGGAGAAGGGTGCAAGGCAGAGGGGGGAAGGGTGCAAGGCAGTGAGGAGAAGGGTGCAAGGCAGAGGGGAGAAGGGTGCAAGGCAGAAGGGAGAAGGGTGCAAGGCAGAGGGGAGAAGGGTGCAAGGCAGAGGGGAGAAGGATGCAAGGTAGAGAAGGGTACAAGGCGGAGGGGGAGAAGGGTGCAAGGCAGAGGCGGGAAGGGTGCAAGGCAGAGGCGGGAAGGGTGCAAGGCAGAGTGGAGAAGGGTGCAAGGCAGAGTGGAGAAGGGTGCAAGGCAGAGAGGAGAATGGTGCAAGGCAGAGGGGAGAATGGTGCAAGGCAGAGGGGAGACGGGTGCAAGGCAGAGGGGGTAGAAGGGTGCAAGGCAGAGGGAGTAGAAGGGTGTGAGGCAGAGGGGGAGAAGGGTGCAAGGCAGAGGGGAGAAGGGTGCAAGGCAGAGGGGAGAAGGGTGCAAGGCAGTGAGGAGAAGGGTGCAAGGCAGAGGGGAGAAGGGTGCAAGGCAGAGGGGAGAAGGGTGCAAGGCAGAGGGGAGAAGGGTGCAAAACAGAGGCGAGAAGGGTGCAAGGCGGAGGGGAGAATGGTGCAAGGCGGAGGGGAGAATGGTGCAAGGCGGAGGGGAGAATGGTGCAAGGCAGAGGGGGAGAAGGGTGCAAGGCAGAGGGGAGAATAGTGCAAGGCGGAGGGGAGAAGGGTGCAAGGCAGAGAGGAGAAGGGTGCAAGGCAGAGGGGGAGAAGGGTGCAAGGCAGAGGGGAGAAGGGTGCAAGGCGGAGGGGAGAAGGGTGCAAGGCAGAGAGGAGAAGGGTGCAAGGCAGAGGGGAGAAGGGTGCAAGGCAGAGGGGAGAAGGGTGCAAGGCAGAGGGGAGAAGGGTGCAAGGCGAAGGGGGAGAAGGGTGCAAGGCAGAGAAGGGTGCAAGGGAGAAGGGGAGAAGGGTGCAAGGCGGAGGGGGAGAAGGGTGCAAGGCAGAGGGGAGAAGGGTGCAAGGCAGAGAGGAGAAGGGTGCAAGGCAGAGCGGAGAAGGGTGCAAGGCAGAGCGAAGAATGGTGCAATGCAGAGGGGGTAGAAGGGTGCAAGGGGGAGGGGAGAAGGGTTGAAGGCAGAGGGGAGAAGGGTGCAAGGCAGAGGGGCGAAGGGTGCAAGGGGGAGGGGTGAAGGGTTCAAGGCAGAGGGGAGAAGGGTGCAAGGCAGGGGGGAGAAGGGTGCAAGGCAGGGGGGAGAGGGGGTAGGGTGAGAAGGGTGTAAGGCAGAGGGGAGAAGGGTGCAAGGGGGTGGTGATGAAGTTAAAAATGTGCGCCCCCTGGAAACATTTCTGCGGACGCCCATGATCAGACCCCACCCCACGTACACTTCTTGTAACGCCACAGAGCTCCTTGAGCCTTTCTCTAGACTGGTTACTTTTAGTGGGAGTGCTTTATACTACTCTATGATGGTGTTGTATGCATTGACATGTACTTTATAAGATCTTTGTGATTGCAAATAAAGTTTTATGGTGATGGCTACTCTCTGAATCCTTCATCACGTCTAGGCTTGATTCTTCATGTAGACTAGTGGTTCCCAAAGTGTGCTCTGCGGCACCCCGGTGCGCGGGTAATGTTGGGGAGCCACGGCCAACTGCCAATTTGGACAAGGGAGCCACGGGACAAAAAAGTTTGGGAACCCCTGGGCTATCCCAATGCTTGTTAAAAGTACCTGCGGCCACATGAGCAGCAACATTGTGTTTACAATGTCAAAGGAAATTATAAAACATTATTCATGAAAAACAGCCTTTTTAATTGAAACAATAGGGCACAATATTTGTAGAGTTATGGCACCTTCCTTTGTGATCCATAACTTGACCTAACTTATTGCACAGCAGTCTGTGAAAGGTAAATCATTTACAGGGGTGGGTTCGCTTTTGCACTGTTCACATATTTATAAAGTGGAGTGATTCCTGTAGAATTAGATATAGCTCTCTCCATCCTTGTGTGTTGTGTCAATGCGTTTCGACCCTCTTCATGTGTATTTCTTCTGGGTCTTTGTCAGGACCGGAAGCCCACTATTCTTTGTAACACTGGCATCTGTAGTGGCTTGTCTTCACTACACTTTCTATGGTCAGGGGGCTTTGTTAATCTATATATGCTGCTGCGATGTTGCTAGCCTCATTGATAATGGCAACCTCCTGTATCTATGACCTGTTAAATTTGGCAGCTTGCAATCTGTCTGGTGTGTGTCTCTTACCTTTATATGTATGTATCCATCTTGTTGTCATGGGGATGATGTTGCTTCTGAAGGATTCAGTGAGGCCAAGCAGCGTTGCAAAACACAAAACCAAATGAAAAGGATGAAGAGAACATTTCATAAACCGAGCCACTAGAGCACTGTGGAAAACCTGAAAAAAGGACATCTTGATAATCTTTGAGTAGGGCTTAATTTGAGCCAGTGGTTTCCTGTGCTCGGCTCTGGCACTTAATTATCAACACCGTTGGTTAATAATTCAATATACATAAAAAATGACTAATACCTGACTAATACCTGCTGGCCAAGCCATTGTTATAGCTTTAGGAGCCGAAATAGTCAGAATTGTCACACTTGGAAAGTTTTAAGGGTAGTAGTTGTGTCGGTTCTATCACTGGTGGCACTGGCTGGGAAGATTGGTGGTGCAAGCTGCAGTGGCCTCCAAACAAGGGCCCTGGGATCAATTTTTGTATTTTTTTTTTTACAAATTAAGCACTGGGTGGGGGACAGGGAAAGAGGGGGTATAGCTTACCCTCCTGGACCTTTGGCAAGTGTGTGGTAAGGGCAGCACATTCGCCCACTGGTGTGCCACGGGCAGCCCCAGTATACTAAGGGTATCTCTGGGGCTTCACATCCAAATAGATCACGAAAGCTTTACAAAATGTGTAAGAAAAAAATAAGTATTTTGTGTTTTATAACTTTGTGCTCAGGTCTACAGGTGAAATTTGCATGAACTAAACACAGAACACCATTAAAGATCTGTGGCAGTCCCTGGGGACACATTAAATGTATCTGGATACTTAAGACTGCTTCTGGAATATGAATTGTTTATGGGGTCTGGGCGTATGATGGCATGTCTGGGTATGAGCTGGCATTTGATGCCCGCCCCTGGGTATAGGTAGGTACAACTTACACATCTGTTTATGTATTTAATATAATGGCTCTACTGTGCCTATGGGATCTGTCATCTTGCCTTATCATTGTGGCCCAATCTTACTATAAGGTTCTTACCTTGATGTCATCATGACCAAAGCCACACAACATTATTTCCTGCGGCGAAACGTTTTGACATCAGTGGTCGGGAAGTCGAATTGCACATTTTCCACACGTCTGCCCTTTGACGTTTGGTGACCCGATGCCACTGCTCACCTGCACCCCATGTCACCTGCACCCCTCTCTTCTCCACTGCAATGGGGCCGCCAGGACAAGCCCAGAGCCTGGGAGAACCAGAGGAGAGAGAGAGGGGCCCAAGGAATGGCTGGATCACAGCTGGACATTGAGGTGTTCAGGACTGGGCTCCCACTCTTCTGTCCATCAGAGGGAGTGGAAAATGGCAGAGCTATCCCAGGAACTGACGCATTCTCCCTAAAGTCCCCGAGCAGAATCCCGACAAGGCAAGTAGGTGAAACCAAAAGGACATGCCCAATTCACAAGCTAGAAATGGTAAAACAGGAAATACCATCACATTCTGAGGTAAACAGCCTCTAGGGAATTTGTGGATTATTCTGGAGGAAGTATCTTTGAAATGTCTGTAGTTTAGGTCAGAGCCAGTTTCATGTGATGGGACTGACTGTCCCTGCCCAATCATTCTTTCCAGGGAAATGCCCTATTAGAGCATTTCCCAGATCATGCTCGTCCCACTCTAGCCACAGCATTTTTCTGATCCAATCTCATCCAGTTCCATAAACCGAGGGGCCAGGTGGCTTGGGGCGGGTGGGCTTAGTCATCCACTTGGGTCCACCCAGCTTTCATCTTCCTACTTTTGTCTAACACACTTCCTCAGCAGATGTGTTGACAGATGTTTTGAGAAGATCCCCCATAAAAGGAGAAATGCTGCATTATCACTGAGGGACATTAAAAAAGTGCTCTCCATTGAGTCATCGTCTGCATTGTGGTTACAGCGAGCTACAGCCGCGTCTTTTACGTCTTTGAACCAGCTGCTGTCTCATGCCAAGGCATTGTTTGCTCTTTAGTGTCTTCAGACATTTGTTTCTGTACAGAACAGATTGAAACATGAATGTAGACACAATCCACAAGCTGGGAGGTATTATCTGGACAATGGTTGAATCCCTCTACTGTTCGTTCACGGATGATTCAAATTTCACCTGGTGAAGGATCACTTCCAAAGCATGATCTGCATCGCCACGCTGCATCTTTGATCCGATGAAATGACTTGTTCCTACTACTGAGATGGAGGTCTTATGAGAAAGTAAGAAACTTCAAGAAGCTCTAATAGTTGTCTGTTTATAAAATATCCCATCTTAAAAAGTAAGAGAACAATGCTTCAGGAGATAGCAATAGTAGAGCTGTTCACTGTCTTCTTCCAGATCTTTAAGATAGTTCTGGGCTCCAATACCAACAGGGTCTATGGAACCTACCAATCTTTAGAATTTGGCCAAAGCAGCAGCACACCTGTGGGTAATACCTTCACCTGTTATTTAAACACCAAAGACTTCTCCGGTCATGGTACATGGCATATACACCGTTCAATTTATCCATGCGCTAGTACGTGGAGGAGTCGGTCCCTCAATGTCTTGGATCTAATTCTGGATCGAATCAAGGGAACATTGGCATTTTCTACATTTGCATCATGCCGGAAAGTGCTCCCAGCCTGTCTGACATCCATTCAGAGAGCAGATGTTTACCCACTTATGTAGTATTCACAGCAGGAAGCAAATATATGAGTAAATGTTGCAAGGGTCTTGAAGATAAGACGGACCACTCGTACGCCTAAGTGATGTCTGCACACGTTCATTTAGCAGAAATAGGCAAAGTGCCGTGTTGGAAAGCAAAGCAGCAGCTCTCCCCTCCAACACCATGGAGCATCTAATGGGGTATCCTCCTTAATCCAATTTGTATGACTTTTTTAAAATAGATTTTCTTCATACATGGCTTCGAACGACAGTCCCTGTGATGGAAACTGGAACAGTTTAGCTGCACCCCACTGTCATGTTAATAGTGCAAAAGGACCTAGAAAAAGATACAAAATGTGTCCATTTGCAGATGCTGAGCCAGTCCTTTGTAAATCCTTGCTTAGTAGTGTCAATCATGAAAGTGAGGCTGAGTAGGTCAGAATCGAGAGAGCAGAACAGGCTGTATATAGAATGGGCACAACATGGAAAAGCAATACTAATCAACAAAGCACCAGCTATTATGGTGATTTTAAGCAACTTTTCATGCAGTTTTTCACTAGATTTTTCACAATGATAAAGAGCCTTTTCTCCTCCAGGGCACGGGTAGAAGACTCTCAGTGGTTGTCATTGACCGAAACTCATCATCGTCTGGAGCCTGCTTGGATTCTGTGAGGTGAATTTGGATGTGTTTTGTCCTTCCCATGTTCCTGTGCCCAGCCACGCATATACCATTATCTCAGCCTTTAATTAAGTAGCATTGGTCTGTTTATGGCAGTACCTGAGGGCAGAGGGCGAGGCCGGAGCCATACCCCATGATTTCCGCTCCCTTCAGATCAGAGGCTGAGGGAGCAAAGGAGGCGAAACTAGGGAGATTTTCCGATCTGTCTGTTTATATATTTTAACATTTGTAAGATATAACATATCACAAAAGTTTAAAGCCATATCAGTTTTGTGCACACATATGTATAAAACTAACACCACAGGAACATTTTACATTGTAATGCTTTCTATGGGTAGGCCAATTCCAAAAGTGTTTTTTGGTGTATATCATTTATTTATTTATTTATTTATTTATTTATTTATTTATTTTATTTTATGCAATTTTTAAAGCGCGCAAATACCCAATGGGTGTCTCGGCGCTGACATAAACAGAAGCCTCACTGTGGCAGAAAAAAAGAGAGTTATGCTGCGAACAACCATGTTTTGAGTTTTTTCCTGAAGTTAATGAGCGTGGGAGCGGTTTTAATATGGAGGGGTAGCGTGTTCCAGAGTTTCGCTGTCGAGATGGTAAAACATCTATCTCCCCAATTTGCCCTTCTTGTTCGCGTGACCTTCAACAAGTGGGCTGATGATGAACGTAAAGTCCTTGGGTGTTCAAGCGGGCAGAAGGCTTTTTTTTTTAAATGCTGGGCCTAAATTGTTGATGGCTTTATATGCAATGCATAAAGCCTTAAATTTAGTCCGGCTCCTCACTGGGAGCCAGTGAAGCTGTCGGATGTGCGGGGAAATGGATGTGAATTTCGGAATATTTAGTAGGGTCCTAGCCGAGGCATTTTGGACCAACTGAAATTTGTTGAGGACCTTTTCCTGGGCATTCAGAAAAAGGGCATTACAGTAATCTGTTCTGGAAAAGACCAGAGTACTGATTAAAGTTTTGCCCGTGGAAGGAGGTAAATAAGGGATTAGTTTTTTTATCCTCTTTAGGATGTAAAACGATGAGGAGACCACAGAGTTGGCATATTGGTGGAATGTCATTTTGTTGTCAAATATGACTCCCAAATTACGTACCTTGGCCACTGGTTGAGGGGGGGTTCCCATCTCAGGTGGCCACCATTGAGAGGACCAAATCGGTTGAAGTTTCCCGAATGTCATCACCTCTGTCTTGTCAGAGTTTAATTTAAGACAGTTTGATGACATCCAGGAACCTATTGCCCTCATTCCCTCACGGAAGTTAGCCGCGACCGATATGCCATCGTTATATACGGATAACACCAATTGAGTGTCGTCCGCATAGGTCGTAAGGGCAATTCCGTAAGATTTTATAACCCTCGCCAAGTCCGACACATAGATGTTGAAAAGTGTCAGACTTAGCGAGGAGCCCTGTGGTACTCCGCAGGGGAGACAGAATGGCTGGGAGATGTAATTACCTATCTTCACTGTCTGCGGACGGTTAGCCAAAAACGAGGCGATAAGTTTCCTTAGCTTTGTTTTTTATTCCTAAGGCTGAGACACGGTCGATCAAGGTGACGTGATCGACCGTGTCAAAAGATGCGGAGAGGTCCAAAAGTATTAGTACCGCGGCTCCTCCCTTATCCATTGTGATCCCTATCTCATCAGCTGCTTTAATAGTGCTGTCTCCGTTCCATGACCCTGCCTAAACCCAAATTGGGTGTCATCGAGAAAGTTGTTATCATTGATGAACTTAGATAGTTGTGTGTTCATGATTTTTTCGAAAACTTTGGCAGGTAAAGGAAGACAAGCAATAGGCCTGTAACTGGTGGGAAGGAGTGGGTCTAAAGTAGGTTTTTTAAGAGTGGCTTGATGATGGCCTCCTTCCAGACCGATGGATATATGCCAGTTAGAAACATTGCATTGAAGATGGTAGTTAAGGCTGGGGAGATGGCTTCAGGGATGAGATTAAGGATGGCGGGAGGGCAAGGGTCAGTGGTGATCCCGATTTAGTGCGTGCAACAAGCTGTTGGATTTGTTCCTGCGTAGTAGCTTCAAAGGCACAAAAATGTAGTGCCTTATTAGGAGGGGATATCATGGGGGTAATAGAGTGGGTAAAGGTTGAGAAAATGGTGCTCACTTTATCTTTGAAGAAATTGGCTAAAGAATCCGAAAGTGACTGTGATCCTTCTAATCGCGAAGCAGGCGGGTTGGACAGATGAGTGACCACCTGGAATAGTTCTCTTACAGAGTTTTTCGCCTGATTAATTTGAGAAGTATAGTGGCGTGTTTTTTCCGATGTAATAAGTAGTTTGTATTTGGCGAGGGCGTTTTTATAGGCTGTCATAGACCGACTTCTTGTTTGGCGGTACTACCCTATAGGTATCACAGGTTTTATTAGTGGTATGTGTTTTCTTTTTATATTTGGAGCACACTAGAAATGGTAACTTGGAATTACTGCTTAAGATGAGTGCCAGAACTTTCCTAGGACCACAGATGTATTGGCAGAACTGTGTGACTGGTCCTCCTAAGTTTCAGATGTTTGGGAGGAGTAGCTGGTAGGATTTCCTAAGCTGTGTAGTCTGCATAGAAGAAGTCCATCCTTCCCCCAAACTTTCCCTTTTTGCTGCATCAACAGCTGGTGTTCGATCAGATAAACCATGGGTCTAGCAGCTGGGTGGTTTGTAGTGGGTGAATCTGTTCGAGATAAACAGAGAACACACCCTTAAAATGCCCAGAGAATGAGACAGAGATCACAGTCCCTTAACAGTAAGAAGACTCAGCAAGGTGGCATGTTCAGTCATGATTCTTACATACATGTGTTTAACTACCATGCACACTGACATGCCACGAATAAACATCCAGCTCGTATTTTTAACGCGCCCCCTAGCATGTGTCCATTATTCATTGCACCGGCATCAATTACATTCCAGTAGTGGACAGCCAAGGAGGATGAATAAGACACTGAGATGAAAGAGAGAGAGAGGAGGGGGAAGAGAGAGAGAGAGAGAGAGGAAGGAGGGAAAGAGAGAGAGAGAGAGAGGGGGAGGGAGGAAAGAGAGAGAGAGAGAGAGAGAGAGAGAGAGAGAGGAGGGAGGGAAAGAGATAGAGAGAGAGGAGGGAGGGAAAGAGAGAGAGAGAGAGAGGGGGGGGAGGAGGGAAAGAGAGAGAGAGAGAGAGAGAGAGAGAGAGAGAGAGAGAGGAGGGAAAGAGAGAGAGAGGGAGGGGGGAAGAGAGAGAGAGAGAGAGGAAGGAGGGAAAGAGAGAGAGAGAGAGAGAGGAGGAGGGGAGGGAAAGAGAGAGAGAGAGAGAGAGAGAGAGAGAGAGGAGGGAGGGAAAGAGATAGAGAGAGAGGAGGGAGGGAAAGAGAGAGAGAGAGAGAGAGAGAGAGAGAGGGGGAGGAGGGAAAGAGAGAGAGAGAGAGAGGGGGGAGGGAAAGAGAGAGAGAGAGAGAGAGAGAGAGAGGAGGAGGGAAAGAGATAGAGAGAGAGGAGGGAGGAAAGAGAGAGAGAGAGAGAGAGAGAGAGAGAGAGAGGGGGGGAGGAGGGAAAGAGAGAGAGAGAGAGTAGGGAGGGAAGAGAGAGAGAGAGAGAGGAGGGAGGAAAGAAAGAGAGAGAGAGAGAGAGAGAGGAGGGAGGTGGGAAGAGAGGAGAGAGAGAGAGAGAGAGGGAGGAAAGAGAGAGGGAGAGGAGGGAGGG
>NW_028252081.1:0-80799 GCF_964263255.1 Lissotriton vulgaris
TCTAGTATATGGTAGGGTATGTCGTTTTAGAGGGCCAGCGGCTTTGAGGCACTTACATGTGTACTGCTGCATTGCCTGCTGTCCTTTCAAAAGTTAAACCTGCTTTGAAAGTTGCTTTTGAACTGAAATTATACACAAATTTGACTTGATTTAATGGTACTTCCAAAGTATTAAACTACCTTATCTCTGCATATAAGTCAACTCTAAGGTCGCCTCTAGGTGCCCCCAGGGTATGAAGTCATGTAAAAATCAGCAGGGACATTTTAAAAGAGGTTTTATAGGTCCTGGCGAGGGAAAAGCTACCAATTTCGTTTTTTCCCATTGTAGCATTTTAGCTCCATATGCTAACATGAGGATGCTGTAATACAGTGTCCCTATTGATAGGAGTGAGCTAAAATTGTATTTCAAGGACCTAAAATATTGGTAATGATAAATACAACAACTTGCCACGGTTGAACTTATCATGACCAATACGGAAAAGAAGTTATAGAACTTTCTTTTCTGTCAGCCAAAATCCAGCCTTCTAGCAGCATCTCCTGATTGGCCAGCCCTTAACAGGCTTAACCAAACTGCTTTGAATAGGTGATAACGGGGCCTGCATAGAGACAGAGGTTATCTGGTGGAAGGAGCTCTGCAGCTGCAGAGAACATGCCAGGAAGAGGCTGGGAAAACCAAATGGGCTTCAAAGGGAGCAGGACAGTAAGGAATGCAAGCCATGTCTGTCCCGTCTTCCTGGCCACAGCCAGATGGCAGCCAGATGAATGGGGTTTGCAGGAGGTCAAGAGGGTGAGTGTTAAGGCAAATGAGCCCCACTAGTAGGTTGGCTTAGCCAGATCTTACTCCCATTGAGGGGAATTCTCCATCTTGAATTTTAAATACAGTGTTTTGTGGGACATAAATATGCTACACTTTGAAGGAAGCTGTCATGCTTTTGGGTGGCACCCTGCATCCCACTGGACAGGGGTGACCCCCTGCTTGTTGCCCCAGATCATTGGATAAATATATGAGAGCTGCATAGCAACTCAGATCTGCTGCCTGAAACTAGAAAGATCAAAAGGACTGCCTTTCTGGAACCCTGGCCTGCACCAAGAGGACTGCACTCTGAATGACTGCACCTACTGCACACTACGGCCCTAATGACTTTGCTTTGCTTCAAAAAGAGAAAAGGTGGACTCCATGAAAGCAACAGGTTAATAGAGCTCAACCTGCATCATCTCCAGCAAGAAGAACCCAGCTGACCAACTTCAGCTGGACTTTGAAGGATTCAGCTGCGTGCATTGTGGGAACTGCGGGTCCCAATGTCCAAGGAGCAGCTCAAAGACTTTGGAACCTTGGATTTTATTTTAGGGTCAAATATACTCTCCAAAAAGAACGTCAGAAAGAACCTCCTGAAGTTTGGAGAAATTTTGTGAAAAAGTTTGATAAGCTGACCGACTCAATGGTGAGAGTCAAGCCCACTACACTTAAACGTGATGTGACCTGTATTTCACGTTCGTCTCATGAAAGCTCCAGAGCTCAAGACTAACAGGAATTAACTGGGGGCTCCAGCAGAATTAATGCGAGGAAGCAACTCTGAATTCATCCTGCTCGAGAGGCCCACTTGATGTCGAGAGAAAATCCTCCAGGAAAGTTTCTAAGTGTGAAAGTAACATTTTAACCAAGGTCTCCCGTTTAGTGTATCCGAGCAGGGCTCCATCGTGGTCAGCCTCAAACCTTAGATTTTGTCCTGGTCAAGCACGACCAGATGTTCCAATTTGGCGCCATAGTCTTTTAATCACTAGAAAGTGTTCATTCCTTATAAATTCATGTCTCTGGTTCCCTACATCGAATGTTTGTAATTTTGGTGTCATTGTAATCACAAATATATTTGCTATTGTTCTAAATTGGTTGGTGATTTTTGTTGTGTGGTGTGTGTTGTGTCTTACTTATTAAATGCATTGGTGTTTTTAAATGCTATATACACCTGTCTCCTAAGTTAAGGCTGCCTGCTCATTGCCAGCTGCCAATGTTTGAGCAATGGGAATCATTTATTGAGAACACAACAGAAGCTGCTCCAAGTACTGTGACCAAAACTTAGGAGATACCAAGTAAAGAGGGTGATGGCAATATTTAAAGCCTGAATTTCACATTGCTCATTCTATCTCGTGATAAAGAGCAGACACATCTAGGATCATGGCGAGAGGCGAACCTTGATGTAGTAGGAGCGTGAATGACAGTATGACTGAATATGGGTGGAATACCTTTCCTTTTCCACCAGGAAAGATTGGACAATAGAAGTTGGCCGGGTTTATGTTTCTATTTTGTTATTTTTACGTTCCTTTTCAGAGTTTAACTACAGGGGACTCTCCCTCACTCTCCTCCCATGGAGCATGTAGGAAGCTCAACAGGGCTAAGATAGTGAACTGGTCTCACATTCAGTGCTAAATGATATTGCATAATAATAAAATAATAGTAATATATGTTCAATTGTTGCAGTGTCACATGTCACACACAAATAGCCACTATATGTATTAATGATGCATGTGGGCATTCTTTTTCTTGTGATCAATTATAGGTAAGATAGGAGCCCTCTTTTACTTTTCCATCCTGATTGATGGCGCACACCCTTTGGGCCACATAGGCAGAAACATGTCGACAAAATTAACGCCTACGGTGATGGGGCAGTAACTCTCCTTTTCACTGTCCTTGTACTTTTTAATCCCCCATCTGAGTAAATGCATTGTGTTGCGATTATGCTGATTTTTAAGATTCACTCTCATCACAGGCCCCCCACTCAGTTTTAGAAGTGCCTCCCTGTCTCCGGGTGTAGGCCCGGTCTCTACCAAGCCAAATTTCTAGAAGGTGACGACTGCTGATGATGAAGCTTGACACCTGGTGGTGTGTGAGGACAGTCCTTCACTTTTTGTGAGATGCCATCACCCTAAGTATTGGACATTGTACTTGGAGCAACTTCTGTTGTGTTTTCATGTTAGGTTGGAGGCTAGCTTGCTCTGAGCGCCCCACGCCTCTAGTTCCCCCCTGGGACTTCCTAGGGTTAGTGTGTTACATAAATCATTTATTGAGACCTTGTCTGGACCTTAAATTGTATTGGTGAATTTATCGCTCGTGGTAGGTGCATACCTACCCCTACTAATAACTCACCGTCCAACACCACATGCACACACATTTTGGGGGCGTTTCCTTCACACTTCCAACCTGAGAAGGCTTTACAATCGACATTTATAGAAGTAAACCTGAAAGTATTTTCATATTGGAAATGAACAAGAACAATGTTTCAGGAAGTTCCTAAACTTTTCAAAGCATCGTTTCAGAGCACTTACTGGCCCAGGTGCAAATGAATTTGTGCATGATATTGCACAATTGTGTAATACTATTCACATGCATAAATTGGATTATAAGTACAAGGTCACTTTTGTTAATTCTAGGGTTCATTAACCAAGCCATTTAATCTTACAAGTACATGTATTGTAGGAATTGGACCCTCTATGTTTGTTTGTCTGGTTGCAGGAACACCTTCTGTATGGCGTGGAAGCAATATTTAACAAAAGTAATCAAATGTGGATAAAAGAAATTAAGAAGCGAAAGGGCAATCATTGGAGAATGCATTTGATCTTTTTGGTGTGATTGTAAAATGTGATAATTTGTACCAAAAAATGAGAATCAGGTCCACTGGATTTAAAAAAACTGTGATAAAAAAGTTCATGTGAAGGAGTAAGGCATGAGAGAAAACACTGCAATCACACATTGCACTGCTTGCTGACTCTGCACTTAGCCCATCATGGGCAGTTGATGCTTCTGCCACCAACCCTCTTTATCATCTGGTACAGATCTGGTCACTGGATCAGACCTTTTTCATGGCAATGAACTGTTTTTCTAATGCATTGACGTCCAGACACTGCTCTAGCTTATTCTGCTCAGCTAGAAGAAATATTTTAATTTTCACCCATCAAATTAAGTCCTGGTCACTTCATTAACTCTATTAATTTCTAAAAAACATTACATTTGTTACAGGGATAAAACAGAGGTGAAACGAAGGAGGTATGAATAACTTAAATAGCATCAGATGTAGCATTGAGAAATCATGCTTTATATGAGCTGCTGCTGGCAGAAGTAAAAGGGTAGCAAAGTATAGATATGCACTCCTATATTAAAGAGCAAGACCATGAAAGTGGGCTTTCTTATATAACTTTTACTATTCATCAAACAGTTATTGAGAGGGACATTTTTGGGATATTGTACGGAGGAAGCTTTCCACCTACAACATGGTCCTACAGAGGTTATATCTGCATACTCTTACTTCCAAAAAAGGGTATATCAGTTTACGTTAAATTGTAACACTTCCATTTGGATGTGCTCAGCCAATTATGTGTCTCACCATTCAGCAAACAGAATTCAGTCTCACTTCCACCAGAACTTTGTGTGAGCATGAGACAGAAGCAAATACAGAGAGGGAGAGAAAGAAATAGAGAGGAGACTGACCAGTGCTACCAGAACCTCCGGGTTCCCTTTCTTATCCATTAATTTTGCCTGTAGGTCATGGCAGAAATGTCCAAGATAGGGAGGTTCTGTGCTACCTAAGACAGAGCAACATACCTCCTCCCTGCAAGTTATGGTTTCCAAACATAGCAACTGCACATGGTGGTGGGAGCTGATATTCGGCTTTTCCATTTCTCAATAAAGTAGCTATTTAAATATGTTTATTTCAGAATTTTTTTACAAAAAGATTTGCACCCTGTTTATGAAAGTGATGTGCAGAAACGTTTACTCTTAAGGGGAGAAAGTCCATCTTACGTCGATTTGTAATTCCTTATTGTAGAGCGATTGCCCTACTACTAGTCAATTGTGTAATTATGGAACTGCGCCTACCTAAAAGGCTTTCCAACACCCTGCAGGCATGTTACAACACAAAGGAAATCCTTATGGTAACCCCTAAGGTGTTAAGATTCACAGGAAACCACAATAACCTCGAATTTTGGGCCTCTCTGCAGTATTGATACTGTTGACCACTCATCTTGATGGATCATCATTCAAGGATTGGAGTGACAGTCACAGCCCTAAAAGGGCTTAAGTCTTTCTTTAGTGGATGGGCACAGGCAGTGTCCCTGCCTCATGTTATAACTGTTAGCTGTGGGATCATCTCTGTCTCCCATTCAGTTCAATATGTACATTCAGCCATTATGCAGGATTTCATCCAGTGCTTAAGACACTGCCTCAACATAGCTCAGGAATGAATGACCTAAGTGCTCGATTTGAGCCGGTGGCTGCCGGTGCTTGACACTGGCACTTAGTTGTCAGCGCCAGCACTTATGACAATCTGCCACACGGTGGCACTGTTTCCTAACTGATTACTAATTCATTATATATTAATAATGAATAATACCTGCTGCCCATTATATTAGAGCGATCCCCGCCATCCTGTATCCTGCATTGACAAGGAGCAGCCAAACCAGGAATGAGACACGATTGGTCCGGTCTCGTATGTAGAGGCTCCCTTGCCCTGGTTTGGATACTATTGTGCTCCTAAACCCTTCATTTTCCTTACTTGCTTTGATTCCAAAAGCATAGGTACTGCTTAACAGACTACTTTGTGGACCACAATATTGGCCCTAAAAACTGTTATGCTTTCAAGACAAACAAATTAATTCTTTGTCCTGAAGATGATGCCATGTATCTGTGTGTACGATTTAGAAAAGGGGGTGGTGATGAACAGAGTGTCTGAGTTAAACAGACCACTCTTACCCAGTCCAAAGATCAGGGCTTGATCCATCACCGTTATTTATCTCACTGCCCCATCCCAGCTCAGAACCTGGCTATATGCAAATCAGTCTGTCCCTGGCCCAGTGCATCATGGGAACAGGGCAGACTAAACTACCAAGCCAATTCTTCACCAGAAAGGAGACAAGCTACCGGGGACCGGTTTCTGGCATTTCAGCCTTCTTCGGCCCGGCTTGCTTGAATCCTGATGGAGCAGTGAGAAAGGGACTCATGTCTGAGTATACCCTGCCACACCTATAGTGGCCAAAAACGATTTAGAAAAGGGGGTGGTGATGAACAGAGTGTCTGAGTTAAACAGACCACTCTTACCCAGTCCAAAGATCAGGGCTTGATCCATCACCGTTATTTATCTCACTGCCCCATCCCAGCTCAGAACCTGGCTATATGCAAATCAGTCTGTCCCTGGCGCAGTGCATCATGGGAACAGGGCAGACTAAACTACCAAGCCAATTCTTCACCAGAAAGGAGACAAGCTACCGGGGACCGGTTTCTGGCATTTCAGCCTTCTTCGGCCCGGCTTGCTTGAATCCTGATGGAGCAGTGAGAAAGGGACTCATGTCTGAGTATACCCTGCCACACCTATAGTGGCCAAAAACGATTTAGAAAAGGGGGTGGTGATGAACAGAGTGTCTGAGTTAAACAGACCACTCTTACCCAGTCCAAAGATCAGGGCTTGATCCATCACCGTTATTTATCTCACTGCCCCATCCCAGCTCAGAACCTGGCTATATGCAAATCAGTCTGTCCCTGGCCCAATGCATCATGGGAACAGGGCAGACTAAACTACCAAGCCAATTCTTCACCAGAAAGGAGACAAGCTACCAGGGACCGGTTTCTGGCATTTCGGCCTTCTTCGGCCCGGCTTGCTTGAATCCTGATGGAGCAGTGAGAAAGGGACTCATGTCTGAGTATACCCTGCCACACCTATATTGGCCAAAAACGATTTAGAAAAGGGGGTGGTGATGAACAGAGTGTCTGAGTTAAACAAACCACTCTTACCCAGTCCAAAGATCAGGGCTTGATCCATCACCGTTATTTATCTCACTGCCCCATCCCAGCTCAGAACCTGGCTATATGCAAATCAGTCTGTCCCTGGCCCAGTGCATCATGGGAACAGGGCAGACTAAACTACCAAGCCAATTCTTCACCAGAAAGGAGACAAGCTACCGGGGACCGGTTTCTGGCATTTCAGCCTTCTTCGGCCCGGCTTGCTTGAATCCTGATGGAGCAGTGAGAAAGGGACTCATGTCTGAGTATACCCTGCCACACCTATAGTGGCCAAAAACGATTTAGAAAAGGGGGTGGTGATGAACAGAGTGTCTGAGTTAAACAGACCACTCTTACCCAGTCCAAGGATCAGGGCTTGATCTATCACCGTTATTTATCTCACTGCCCCATCCCAGCTCAGAACCTGGCTATATGCAAATCAGTCTGTCCCTGGCCCAGTGCATCATGGGAACAGGGCAGACTAAACTACCAAGCCAATTCTTCACCAGAAAGGAGACAAGCTACCGGGGACCGGTTTCTGGCATTTCAGCCTTCTTCGGCCCGGCTTGCTTGAATCCTGATGGAGCAGTGAGAAAGGGACTCATGTCTGAGTATACCCTGCCACACCTATAGTGGCCAAAAACGATTTAGAAAAGGGGGTGGTGATGAACAGAGTGTCTGAGTTAAACAGACCACTCTTACCCAGTCCAAAGATCAGGGCTTGATCCATCACCGTTATTTATCTCACTGCCCCATCCCAGCTCAGAACCTGGCTATATGCAAATCAGTCTGTCCCTGGCCCAGTGCATCATGGGAACAGGGCAGACTAAACTACCAAGCCAATTCTTCACCAGAAAGGAGACAAGCTACCGGGGACCGGTTTCTGGCATTTCAGCCTTCTTCGGCCCGGCTTGCTTGAATCCTGATGGAGCAGTGAGAAAGGGACTCATGTCTGAGTATACCCTGCCACACCTATAGTGGCCAAAAACGATTTAGAAAAGGGGGTGGTGATGAACAGTGTCTGAGTTAAACAGACCACTCTTACCCAGTCCAAAGATCAGGGCTTGATCCATCACCGTTATTTATCTCACTGCCCCATCCCAGCTCAGAACCTGGCTATATGCAAATCAGTCTGTCCCTGGCCCAGTGCATCATGGGAACAGGGCAGACTAAACTACCAAGCCAATTCTTCGCCAGAAAGGAGACAAGCTACCGGGGACCGGTTTCTGGCATTTCAGCCTTCTTCGGCCCGGCTTGCTTGAATCCTGATGGAGCAGTGAGAAAGGGACTCATGTCTGAGTATACCCTGCCACACCTATAGTGGCCAAAAACGATTTAGAAAAGGGGGTGGTGATGAACAGAGTGTCTGAGTTAAACAGACCACTCTTACCCAGTCCAAAGATCAGGGCTTGATCCATCACCGTTATTTATCTCACTGCCCCATCCCAGCTCAGAACCTGGCTATATGCAAATCAGTCTGTACCTGGCCCAGTGCATCATGGGAACAGGGCAGACTAAACTACCAAGCCAATTCTTCACCAGAAAGGAGACAAGCTACCGGGGACCGGTTTCTGGCATTTCAGGATTTCTGGCATTTCAGGATTCAAGCAAACCGGGCCGAAGACGGCTGTAATGCCAGAAACCGGTCCCCGGGAGCTTGTTTCCTTCCCAGTGTAAGAATTGGCTTTTGTAGTTTGGTTTGCCCTGTTCCCATCATGCACTGGGACAGGAACAGACTAATTTGCATACAGCCAGGTTCTGAAACTGGGATGGTGCAGTGAGCTAAAAAACGGTGTTGGATCTAGCCCTGATCTCTTGACTGGGTGAGAGCTTTCTGCTTAATTCAGAGACTCTGTCCCTCACCACCCCTTGTTGTAAATATTTTTGTCCACCCTAAGCGTGGAAGGGTATTCTCAGATGTGAGACCCTTGCTCATTGCACCATCAGGATTCAAGCAAACCGGGCCGAAGACGGCTGTAATGCCAGAAACCGGTCCCCGGGAGCTTGTTTCCTTCCCAGTGTAAGAATTGGCTTTTGTAGTTTGGTTTGCCCTGTTCCCATCATGCACTGGGACAGGAACAGACTAATTTGCATACAGCCAGGTTCTGAAACTGGGATGGTGCAGTGAGCTAAAAAACGGTGTTGGATCTAGCCCTGATCTCTTGACTGGGTGAGAGCTTTCTGCTTAATTCAGAGACTCTGTCCCTCACCACCCCTTGTTGTAAATATTTTTGTCCACCCTAAGCGTGGAAGGGTATTCTCAGATGTGAGACCCTTGCTCATTGCACCATCAGGATTCAAGCAAACCGGGCCGAAGACGGCTGTAATGCCAGAAACCGGTCCCCGGGAGCTTGTTTCCTTCCCAGTGTAAGAATTGGCTTTTGTAGTTTGGTTTGCCCTGTTCCCATCATGCACTGGGACAGGAACAGACTAATTTGCATACAGCCAGGTTCTGAAACTGGGATGGTGCAGTGAGCTAAAAAACGGTGTTGGATCCAGCCCTGATCTCTTGACTGGGTGAGAGATTTCTGCTTAATTCAGAGACTCTGTCCCTCACCACCCCTTGTTGTAAATATTTTTGTCCACCCTAAGCGTGGAAGGGTATTCTCAGATGTGAGACCCTTGCTCATTGCACCTTCAGGATTCAAGCAAACCGGGCCGAAGACGGCTGTAATGCCAGAAACCGGTCCCCGGGAGCTTGTTTCCTTCCCAGTGTAAGAATTGGCTTTTGTAGTTTGGTTTGCCCTGTTCCCATCATGCACTGGGACAGGAACAGACTAATTTGCATACAGCCAGGTTCTGAAACTGGGATGGTGCAGTGAGCTAAAAAACGGTGTTGGATCTAGCCCTGATCTCTTGACTGGGTGAGAGCTTTCTGCTTAATTCAGAGACTCTGTCCCTCACCACCCCTTGTTGTAAATATTTTTGTCCACCCTAAGCGTGGAAGGGTATTCTCAGATGTGAGACCCTTGCTCATTGCACCATCAGGATTCAAGCAAACCGGGCCGAAGACGGCTGTAATGCCAGAAACCGGTCCCCGGGAGCTTGTTTCCTTCCCAGTGTAAGAATTGGCTTTTGTAGTTTGGTTTGCCCTGTTCCCATCATGCACTGGGACAGGAACAGACTAATTTGCATACAGCCAGGTTCTGAAACTGGGATGGTGCAGTGAGCTAAAAAACGGTGTTGGATCTAGCCCTGATCTCTTGACTGGGTGAGAGCTTTCTGCTTAATTCAGAGACTCTGTCCCTCACCACCCCTTGTTGTAAATATTTTTGTCCACCCTAAGCGTGGAAGGGTATTCTCAGATGTGAGACCCTTGCTCATTGCACCATCAGGATTCAAGCAAACCGGGCCGAAGACGGCTGTAATGCCAGAAACCGGTCCCCGGGAGCTTGTTTCCTTCCCAGTGTAAGAATTGGCTTTTGTAGTTTGGTTTGCCCTGTTTCCATCATGCACTGGGATAGGAACAGACTAATTTGCATACAGCCAGGTTCTGAAACTGGGATGGTGCAGTGAGCTGAAAAACGGTGTTGGATCTAGCCCTGATCTCTTGACTGGGTGAGAGCTTACTGCTTAATTCAGAGACTCTGTCCCTCACCACCCCTTGTTGTAAATATTTTTGTCCACCCTAAGCGTGGAAGGGTATTCTCAGATGTGAGACCCTTGCTCATTGCACCATCAGGATTCAAGCAAACCGGGCCGAAGACGGCTGTAATGCCAGAAACCGGTCCCCGGGAGCTTGTTTCCTTCCCAGTGTAAGAATTGGCTTTTGTAGTTTGGTTTGCCCTGTTCCCATCATGCACTGGGACAGGAACAGACTAATTTGCATACAGCCAGGTTCTGAAACTGGGATGGTGCAGTGAGCTAAAAAACGGTGTTGGATCTAGCCCTGATCTCTTGACTGGGTGAGAGCTTTCTGCTTAATTCAGAGACTCTGTCCCTCACCACCCCTTGTTGTAAATATTTTTGTCCACCCTAAGCGTGGAAGGGTATTCTCAGATGTGAGACCCTTGCTCATTGCACCTTCAGGATTCAAGCAAACCGGGCCGAAGACGGCTGTAATGCCAGAAACCGGTCCCCGGGAGCTTGTTTCCTTCCCAGTGTAAGAATTGGCTTTTGTAGTTTGGTTTGCCCTGTTCCCATCATGCACTGGGACAGGAACAGACTAATTTGCATACAGCCAGGTTCTGAAACTGGGATGGTGCAGTGAGCTAAAAAACGGTGTTGGATCTAGCCCTGATCTCTTGACTGGGTGAGAGCTTTCTGCTTAATTCGGAGACTCTGTCCCTCACCACCCCTTGTTGTAAATATGTATCTGTGTGTAGGCATCGAAACGCCGTCGACATAGTAGCATCATATGTACCCTACAAATAGAAAATTGTTTACAATGATGCTTTGTACTTTACCATTGTCTGTTCACTGAGATACTAGCACAGACCGCCTTTGTTGCGTCAAGTTTACCCCCCTGTTTTGTCTTGTCCCCTGTGGGTTACTGGCTGTACCCACCTTGTAAAAAATCCTTTTATGTTTTCAATATCTCTTAAAATAAAAACCTGTCCTGCTGGACAAAGGTCATACTGACTATTGAGTGTATGTCCATCAATTCTGCCTAATCCCTGAACTACTAGGGACCACTGTCTTTTGAAATACATTATATTCTTATAGCTTTGGGGGCTAGGAATAGTCTGAACTGTCACACTAGTAGGAGTGGGATGGTAAATAGTTGGTTTGCTTTTGTCATTGGTAGCACTATCAGGGACAATGGGTGGTGTAGGCTGCAGTGGACTCATGATGAGGGCCCTGGCACCAATTTTGTTTTACAAATTAGGCACTGAATAACCTTCACATTCTTAAAACTTGGTGGGAATAAGACAGAAATCCTGGAAATGACTGGATACCATTTCCCACAGTGTGATTTTATCAAGAACTCACATTCCGCTGCCTTAATCAGAAAGATAGGTCACCCAGTTTCTTGCATCTTAGCATTCCAAACAGGTTTTTGCCTTTCATTCCACAGGAAAAGTATACTTCTTGTAGCCAATCCAATGATCATTTCGACCTTGAGTATAAAAATGGCATGTACAGAGGCTTTTTTGAGACACATTCGAAGAAGCTTGAGATAATAATAAATATGAAGGTTCATCTATTGTTATGGCTCTATGAATGTCATCATGTGCTTGCTGCTTTCCACTCCATTAACTGCATTAAGATCAACAGACAATTCACTCCAAGCAAATATTTTTCCCTCAGATTATCTTCTACCTGAAAAGTCCTAAATTCCTATCAGAATGAATCTCCCTTCATATTCCTACGAAACTTCCCAGATCAGACTCACTGTTTCTGTTTGCTAATATATATTTTACTCAAGCATACACTAAAGAGAAAGGCATTGAGGGTTCTTGGTCCTTAACAGTAGAATGATACCCTCTTCCAGTTTCTGCCAGCTTCTCATGGAACAGAACATCTAAGGTAAGAATATAATTTTTTTCAAATAATATTTTTAGGAATAGTGTTGAATTGAATATTGTTGTAATAAATATCAATTAATTTAATATATATTACTATTTAAATTGTTGGTGCTAGAAGTTTAATTGTTATTCATTTTTTCAAATGTGTTTTAAATTCGTACTAGTCAAGTTGTTGAGTTGGTATGGGAATGAGATTGGAACCAAATTTAATCATAATCAATTACATTAAGATGTTATTTATTTTGTACTGTTAATTACATTTTTAATTGATTATTAAGTAATTTTTTCATCATTCATTTTTTGTCTTTCTAATGCTAGTTGGTGTAGTATTATTTATTATGGCATTGTCGAGTGTACTGTTGTTCCACCCTAAAGTTTCCCCACCTGAAGTACCTATTATTCTTCTGTAGGTTAATTACCTGTATTCCAGGTATGCCGTACCGCCAGAGTGGCACTGTCTGGCAACAGAAAACTTGTTAATTTGAATCTGTTTCACTTGATGAGGTTGCAGCGCCCAGTTACCAATTAATTTTACTGTATAGAATAGTACTATTTAGTGTAGTAACTGACCTTGTCCTACCATCTGTAACGATTTGCCAAGCCGGGGCCATTGTATGTTGGAATTGTATGCCAGCATAGAAAAATGAGATTTATCTCTCCTTGCAAAGAACAACTTAAGTACTAGGTTAACCAGTTCTTTCTTACATGAATTTATTAGACAAAGGTAACTCTTGAAAATCTTCCTAAACCTTATTGCAGGGTTTCCCAAAAGGGCCTTCTTATTAATGATGGTGGTATTTTTTTTCTACCAGGGAAGACATCACAACACAAAGCAAGGTCCCACTCCCACCTATTCCAATTAGATGAACTCCAACTGTCATATTCATCAGAAAGATTATTAATCACAGGCAAGTAGTCTGAATGAAAATGAAACACAGAGTTATCAAAAACTGAGACCACCAGACCCCCATGAAAAAAAAGTATAATTCTCTTACAAGTGTGTATTATCGTAAGACACTGGAACAAAGTCAGACATTAATCTGAATCTTCTGCATTATTATGATGTGTTATTATATCCCTTTCATGCCTGAGTGGGTAAGTGGAGCTGGTCTGGGATATTGTATTGTTCAGGTAGGAAGATCCCGCAGTGAGTCGGTGTTGCTTTCGCCACATCCGCCCACCAAGTGTGTGATTTCTTTATGGTGCAAATTAAGTCACACTTCAAAAAATAAGACAGCTTGGGGAAAGAGGTATGGAGGTTTGATACATTGCTGGGAACAGGGAGTTGGGGAAAGGTGTGACACAGACAAACACTACACAACAACAATATTCATCAAGGGGGTAAGCAGCCTATCATCATTAAATCTGTTGTGGAAGGAAATCAAGGAATGCCAGCTTAATTAAATGTATTGCAAACAGACCTTCAGACCCAGAGACTCAAGTATATACCCAAACGTTCTGTCATCTAGGCATGGAAACTACAAATTATGGGAGAGTGAACCCACACAATTCTAAAACATATGATTTTTAAAAGAAAAATACTGTATATACAAATGTGAAATTGGGCGATGCATCTGCATTTTTCTCGGAATGTCCATCTCGGGTGCCTGGTTGTACCAGCCCAGTAAGGTAAGCAGCAGTGTTATGGAGCTTCTGTTTTTTGTGCGGGTGAAGAGAAGGTGATATTGTGGAGTCAAAGAGAAGTACATAAGGTTAGGTAAGCTTCATGAGAGGTGGATCAAGAGTCAGAGCAAGAGTGTAGGCTGCTATCAATCATTCACTATAAGTGTGATTAACTAAGAAGTTATAGCAATTTTACAACCAATCCCAGACAAATAGCTGCATGTACCTGGTTGATCAAGCTCACACCTGTCAAAAGTTTTATCCCAGTGAGTCCATCATGTGATGGTGTGACATCACATGTCTGTCACCAGTTACAAGCTCCTCGACCACAACTACATAATAGAGGAGTTTGATATTTGAGTCTGCAATGCTCAGCACACACTACTCCTAAACAATGCACATCTCTCCAGTCCCGAGAATTGAGTAGGTATCTCTGAGCCATCAACACATTAATTTCCCTTTAAAGTTGATAACTTCCTTCTTCTGGCTGTTGAGGTGGTCTCACCCTGAGTCCTGCTGCCTCAGAGGAAGGAATCAGTTCGATTCCCAACCCAGATGAGATTGAGAGAAATAGACCTGTAGTGCACTGCTGTTGATGAACACGAAGAGCAAGAGAATTTGAGCATTCTGTGTGAATTTGTTTTTTTAACTAAATTGACTAGTCTGGTATCTGAAGAACCAGAATAAAAGTACAGCAAGGAGTAGACCATGCAAGTACATTTAGCTAAGTGTGAAAGGCAAAATCACCGACCAGCCCCCAAACATTGCATATCATCGAAATCCAGTTTACAAATGATGCCTCCCTCACTGCCTGTCACCACATGATTCAGGTCAATCATCACTCACACTCACTCAATAATTTTGGTGCAAAACTGTTTCCCTGTTCCAATCCAATCGCATTAGTACACAATTGTTATATTGTATATCTTCTTTTCCCATGGAAGCAGCACATTGGCAGTCTGTAACCTAAGTGATCTTTACTGGGCCAGTCCTGCTCGGAAATTAAAAAAAAGAAGGATAGGCAGTCATTGTTTCAGATGTCCTTGAAGGGAATGTGGAGGCTGCTTCATTGCACACTGGTCCAACTCCAATCCAGTTGCACATATGCCTAAAATACATTCATAGTGAGGTTGCATAGGTCAGACACAAACAAAATATATAATGTTCCTCGATCGATATCCATTTTTTGGGGGGCAAAGCAGTTAGGCTATAACTCTTGTTTGGTTTTGCTATGTGGTGATCGCCTACATTCTTTCTGTTTTTTATCAGTGGGACTGGTACTTTCTGTATAACATCTCTACTGTATTGGTTGTGCAGCTTTATTCCTGACCATGCATAGATGTTATGCTGGCTAGTTGTTTACTGTGTTTCAAATTTCTGGGGAAATGCCAATAAAAATAATTTAAAAAAAGTATATATAGGCTCAGCAGTAATTTAATGCATCACCCTAGATAATATGACCAGTATGCTGGGCATTTTGAGACTGTCACCAACCACTTGGTCTATAAAGTTCATCTTATCTATGGAGATAATTGATATTTGCACTTTAAGCATTAATACATGTATGCTCATTACCTGTATCATTAATTTGCACTGTTGCCAATTACAATGTTCAGATACCTTGCATTTTGATTTTCCAGTCAATATTATCTGTGCAGTCATGAATTGTAGAATTGTATTGACTTGTAACATTGCTCGGCATACTCACATGACTTACCACTTAAAAATGGCACCTTTTCTCTGTGTGAGCCAAGTCCTCTTTTTATTTCTTGGATTTGAAACTGAACTAGCGGTCCTACTTTCATTTTGTATGTTTACTTCTGACGATCTTTTTGCCCTTTGGATTCATGATGGAATAAATCCTCCTTTTGATACCGCTATCCTTGTGGATTTTATCCTTGAGACCGCGCTGATTATGTATTTGTTTCACTGGATTTGACTACTGGTGGCTCCGCCGGGAGCCCGCCACCTCCCATGGGTTTCCTGATGCCCGGAAGGAGCGCTTGCCTGCAGGATTAATATTGAGGGCACGCATTTTGAGACAGGCCATCTTGGATGTAAATATTCTTATCACCGTTGGAAGTGACACTGACCAGGTCTTGGATGGAAGCCAAGATGGCAGCAGGCTAGGCTAGGCTGCTGCACTAGCTCGATGGCGTGATCTGGTGTTATCCCTCTGACGAGTAAATACGAGTATATGCACCCCCCTGCCAGCCCTGGAATGTTCTGATATATAAAGATGCATTTGGGTGATAGAGTGGAACAGTTATATCGGTGTGAAGGTTTGGAGACCACTGAGAGGGGAGCCACCCTTACCTGCTGCTGGCGAGCTTGCTGGGCTATGTCTTTGTGTGGAACGAGCCGTGAGTGGAGTATCCTGTCCGGTGTACGGCTGGAAAAGCAGTGTGTGGACGACGCGGCTATGAAGCCGAAAGCACAAAGCAAGACTACTGTAAAGAGATCAGCCAACGATGTCTCTCCTGCCTGCAAAAACCTCCTGTAAGCTGTAGGATGGTGCCGCTACTAGAGGAGGAGGAGGAGGAACTACGCGTCTGCCCAGGTGAGGTGGGCTGGCTTCGACCCGGAAGGACCTCCCGGGAAGAGGAACGCCCCAGCAGCCTCCAGCAGGTCCTAGCATCATGGAGATGCTATCGAAGAGCCGAGAGAAGCAACAAACACAGGGGGTGCCTGGTGACAAGGATGAACAATCGAGAACAGTAACACATGATGGGATGCAAGTAGGACTAGTAGCGGCGGAGAATGACTTTGTAAGTCAGGGCTTGGTATTTGAATGTCTTGCCCAGAATCAATCAATCAATCAAAAATATTTGTAGAGTGCACTACCTACCCGTAGGGTCTCAAGGCGCTTGGGGGGGGGGGGTGCCGCTACTGCTCGAACAGCCATGTCTTGAGCTTCTTCCTGAAGGAGAGGTGGTCTTGGGTCAGGTGCAGGTCGGCCGGGAGGGAGTTCCAGGTCTTGGCGGCCAGGTAGGAGAAGGACCTTCCTCCTGTGGTGGCTCTACGGATGCGTGGGACGGCGGCGAGGGCGAGGCTGGCAGATCGGAGGTGGCGTTTGGGAGCGTAGAAGTTGATGCGGTTGTTGAGGTAGTTCGGGCCTTGATCGTGGAGAGCTTTGTGTGCGTGGGTAAGGAGACGGAAGGTGATTCTCTTGTTGACCGGGAGCCAGTGCAGGTCTCTTAGGTGTCCGGAGATGTGGCTGTGTCGTGGGATGTCGAGGATGAGTCTGGCTGAGGCGTTCTGGATGCACTGGAGTCTCTTCTGGGTCTTGGCGGTGGTTCCGACGTAGAGTGCGTTGCCGTAGTCCAGTCGGCTGGTGACGAGGGCCTGGGTGACGGTCTTCCTGGTCTCCGTGGGGATCCACCAGAAGATCTTCCGAAGCATGCGCAGGATGTTGAAGCACGACGAGAAGACGGCGTTGACTTGCCTGGTCAAGGAGAGGGAGGAGTCCAGGATGAAGCCCAGGTTGCGTGCGTGGTTCGTTGGTTTGGGTGCGGTGCACAGGGCGGGGGACCACCAGGAGTCGTCCCAGGCGGAGGGCGAGGGGCCCAGGATGAGGACCTCCGTCTTGTCTGAGTTCAGTTTCAGGCGGCTCGTCGTCATCCACTCGGCTACCTCTTTCATCCCTTCGTGCAGGTGGGCTCTGGTGGCGGCGGGGTCGTTGGTCAGGGAGAAGATCAGCTGGGTGTCGTCGGCGTAGGAGATTATGTTGAGGTTGTGTTGGCATGCGATGGCCGCGAGGGGGCTCATGTAGACGTTGAAGAGAGAAGGGCTCAGCGAGGATCCTTGAGGGACGCCGCAGATGACTTCGGTGGCCTCTGACTTGTACGGTGGTAGGCGGACTCTCTGTGTTCTTCCGTCGAGGAAGGAGACGATCCATTCCAGTGCCTTCTCCTGGATTCCGACGTTGCTGAGGCGCTGCACTAGGGTGCGGTGGCAGACCGTGTCGAAAGCCGCGGAGAGGTCTAGGAGGATGAGGGCCGCTGTTTCTCCGTGGTCCATCAGGGCGCGGATGTCGTCGGTGGTGGCGATGAGGGCGGTCTCGGTGCTGTGGTTGGCACGGAATCCGGACTGCGATGGGTCGAGGGATCCATTCGTCTCGAGGAAGGCGGCCAGCTGTTTGTTGACGGTCTTCTCGATGACTTTGGCTGGAAACGGGAGTAGAGAGATGGGGCGGTAATTCTTGAGTTCGGTGGGGTCCGCTGTTGGTTTCTTGAGTAGAGCGCTGAGTTTGGCGTGCTTCCAGCTCTCGGGGAAGGTGGCGGTGTCGAATGAGGTGTTGATAATGTCCCGCAGGTGGGGTGCGATGACAGCGTCGGCTTTGTTGAAGACGTGGTGAGGGCAGGGGTCGGTCGGAGATCCGGAGTGGACGGAGTTCATCATGCGGACGGTGTCTTCGGTGTTGACCGGGGTCCAGGCGCGGAGGGTGATGGTGGGTGGCGGTGGTTCAGTCGTGGCGTGCGCCGGTTGAGAGCTGAAGCTGTTGTGTATATCCGCGATCTTGTTGTGGAAGTAGGAGGCGAGGGAGTTGCAGAGGTCTTGCGATGGGGTGATGTCGTTGTTTCCGGCGTTGGGGTTGGAGAGCTCTTTCACGATGTTGAAGAGTTCCTTGCAGTTGTGTGCGTTGTTGTCCAGTCGGTTCTTGAAAGCCGTTTTCTTGGCGGTGCGGATCAGTTGGTGGTGTTTCCGGGTGGCGAGCTTGAGGGTGGTCTTGTTGTCCGGCGTGGGTTCCTTTCTCCAGGCTTTCTCGAGGGCTCGGCATTTCTTCTTGGAGCTCTTGAGTTCGTCGGTGAACCATGGGGCTCTCTTACTGCCGGGTCGGCTGGGCGGGATCCTCAGAGGGGCGAGTTCGTCTGCGCATTTGCTGATCCACTTCGAGATGTTGTCGGCGGCCTGGCTGGGGTTCGCTGAGCTGGCCGGAGGGTGCTGGCTCAGGGAAGCTGCGATCTGGTCGGCTGTGATCTTGTTCCAGCTTCTTCGGGCAACCTGTTGCTGGTGGTGGTGGATCGTCGTTCTTCTGAAGGTGAAGCGGATGCATCTGTGGTCCGTCCAGTGGAGTTCTGTGGCGTGGCTGAAGGCGATGTCTTTGCTGGAGGAGAAGATGGCGTCGAGTGTGTGTCCGGCGAGGTGGGTGGGGGTGGACACCAGCTGCTTGAGACCAAGGTTGGCGAGGTTGGCGAGCAGGGTGCTGGTGTTGCAGTCGTTGTTGTTCTCCAGGTGGAAGTTGAAGTCTCCCAGGAGGATGTAGTCAGCGGAGGGGAGGGCGTGCGGGCTGACGAAGTCGGCGATGTCCTCGCTGAACTGAGTGCGTGGTCCCGGAGGTCGGTAGATCAGGGTGCCTCTGAGGGTGGTCTTCGGGTCGGTGTGGATCTGGAAATGCAGGTGTTCGGCGGAGGGTGGGGTGATGTCGGTGCTGGTCGTGATGCGGATGGTGTTCCTGTGGATGATGGCAATGCCTCCTCCCACCTGGTTGGCGTTGCGGTCCCTCCGGGTGATCTTGTAGCCTTCTGGGATGGCGATGGCGATGTCGGGCGCTGAGGAGGCGTTCATCCAGGTCTCCGTGATGAAGGCAACGTCAGGGGCTGTGGCGTCTAGGAGGTTCCAGAGTTCGATGGCGTGTCTGTGGACGGAGCGGGTGTTGAGCAGGATGCACTTGAGGTGGTTGTTGCTGGTGTTCGGTTTGGCAGGTGCTGGTGTCGGGCAGGTCCGGATGCAGGTGAACTTGCAGGTGTTGCAGCTGAAGGGTCCGTGGACGCGTCGTGGGGTGGCTCGGTAGCATCCCGGGACTCGGCCGGTGTTGAGTGCGATGAGGGTGGCGGCGGTGTACGTCAGGCGGGTCGGTCGGGGTCCTCGAGGGCCAGGGGTCCTGGCACTGGGCGCGGTCCAGGCGCGGACTGGCGCAGACGGGCTTACCTTTGGCGCGCCTTCGGCGCACAATCGGCGCGCCCGCTGCGCGTGACCGCTGCGCGTTCGCACGGTCGCCATATCTGGCTAAGTGCGCGGGTGGGCGGAGCAGCTGGGAGGCGGGAGCGGGGAGGGTACACAAAGAAAAATGGGCGGGGCTAGCGGTGATGGCGGGAAGCGGGGAGGGGGTGCGAAGGTCGGCAAGGCAACAGGAAGGAAACACGCAAAAATACAGAATCTAAATACAGGCACTAAGGAAGGACAAACACAAAGGCAAAAACAGAGCAAATACTGAATCTAAATACAGGCACTAAGGAAGGACAAAAACAAAGGCAAAAACAGAGCAAATCCAACAGTCGAGCACGGACCACCACGCTCGAAGGAGGGGGCGTGGTCACGCGGCGGCAGCGAGGCAGGCAAGGCAAGGGGTCACACGCAGCAGCTGGTGGCCGTGCGGCGCGGGGGTGTCCTACAACTAGGACACACTCACCTGCGTTGCACGGTCGCCATATATGGCCAAGTGCGCGGGTGGGCGGAGCAGCTGGGAGGCGGGAGCGGGGAGGGTACACAAAGAAAAAGGGGCGGGGCTAGCGGTGATGGCGGGAAGCGGGGAGGGGGTGCGAAGGTCGGCAAGGCAACAGGAAGGAAACACGCAAATACAGAATCTAAATACAGGCACTAAGGAAGGACAAAAACAAAGGCAAAAACAGAGCAAATACAGAATCTAAATACAGGCACTAAGGAAGGACAAAAACAAAGGCAAAAACAGAGCAAATCCAACAGTCGAGCACGGACCACGCCGCTCGAAGGAGGGGGCGTGGTCACGCGGCGGCAACGAGGCAGGCAAGGCAAGGGGGCACACGCAGCAGCTGGTGGCCGTGCGGCGCGGGGGTGTCCTACCCAGAATACGGCTGCTGCGGAGTTGGTGCCCTGAGGGGATGTTTTGGCTCTCTCAGACACTCAGGTAGGATCCACAGAACACCCCATTAAAATGAATAGGGTGGTGGAGGACAACATGGAGGTTCCAGGAGACTGGGGAGAGCAAGGTGAAGAGGCTGGGGTGCAAATTACTGCTGACAATGTGGGAATGATTGATGAGGGAGCAGTACAGGAGGGGGATGATCAGACTCCTCAATATCAACTGGCAAAGGACAGAGATGAGCAGGATAAGGAGGCCCCAGGGGGGCTCAATCAGATAACTCTAATTCTCCCAAGTCAGAGTAGGAGTAACGGGAAACCAACCCAGCCCCTAACTAAAGATGTAAGCTTGAGCTCCAAGGCAAAAAAGAGAACTGAGGTATTAGCAAAGAGACTCGGCAACCAACAAATAATCTAAGCGAAAATATTTTTGATGCAGGTATGAAACGTACGTATAGCCAGGCTAGACTGATGGATATACAATGGAAACTTGAAGACCAGGAAAATCGCGAAAGAAGGAATAATCTGCGATTTTTGGGAATCCCGGAAGATAAAGGAGATAAAAGGAGGGGCAGATATTTGTCCATTTATGGTTGACTTGCTAGCTAAAGCCTTTCCTGAGGTCGAGGAATGGAACTAGGAACATCGGGTCCCAATAAATCAGAAACAACAGTCTGGTGTCACTTTTAGACCTCGGGCAGTGTTGGTCTTCTTTGGGAACTATCTCCTATGCCAAATTATCTTTGAGAAAGCTAGATCAGATCACAAAAGGGGGGTGGGGGATGTCGAATTTTTTACAAGACCGGACTTCTGCCTTGTGACTGTTGAGAGACGATGGAGGTTACAGCAGATGATCAGCCCCTTTCAGGAAAAGGGAGCGCAGGCATTTCTCCTGAATCCCGCAAAGTTGAAAATTGTATTGGGGGACAGGGTCCTGTTTTTTACCTCAGAAAATAAAGCAAAATAATTTTTGGATGAGTTAAGTGGGAAGAAGCAGGATGGGCAGACTAGGCTCTTGATTTAGGTAATATTTAGGTATCATGTGGTAAACTAAGGAATGTGGGAAGGCACAGGGGGTGATATGGTATGAAGAAGGATAGTAACATAGATTTTTTGGCTATATATCGTGGGGTTTCTTAATTCCCTTTGCACGCTTTTGGGGTGTATGGTTTAATTTATGACTTGGCTATTGTGGTAATGGGGGAACACTAAGGTTATGCCAGGAGCTCGAGCATCACTACTAGACCAAAGTCTAGAGGCTTTCATGGTTGGGTTGAGGGTTGGGTGGGATGGGAGGGGTGGACGAGGGGGTCGGGGGACAGGAAGGGTGGGGGAGGGGTGTGGGGGAAAAGTGGCCATTTCAGGTACAAAGTAACGATCAGGATCGGAAATTCAGATAATAAAGGAATGATCAGAGGAAAGAGGGTGGAATTATTAAGATGGTGAAAATCTATAAGAATTAATGAATAATTTACAGATTTGCTCAGTTAATGTTGCAGGCTTGAATGATAGAAATAAGAGAGCAAAAGTGTTTGAAATCCTACAAGAGACGCATGTCTCGTGGAATAATTGGGGTATCCTCCAAATGATAGGATATGATTTAGCAGGATGCTCTTTACAGACCTCGATGATAAGAGGAGTAGCAGTATTCGTTAAGCGCCAAGTAGGCAGTATGAAACGGACTATGTCAGATAAATGGGGTAGGTGGGCCATTGTATTATTAAGTATTTCCGTAACCATAGTGACTTTCTACGCTTCAAATGAAGATGATCCAGAGCTATGGGAAGAACTGGAGCTAGAACTTGCTGCATGGCCAAATTCAGTAATAGTATGCGGCGATTTTAATATACACTCTGAAAACTATAATGTGGAGGGGTGGAAATATAATTTTAAGGCTAGCCATAGCTTGATAGATGTATGGGTAGCCAAGAAGGAGTCTGATCCTGGCTATACGCACATTTCATACCTCCATCAAAAATATTTTTGCTTAGATTATTATTTGGTTACAACTAAGCTGTTAGGGAGGCAGAGATCGATAAATTGCCGCAAATCTTTTCGTATCATAATTTGCTTATGCTTAAAATAATGGGCCAGGGCCTGGGAAAAGAACCCCATTCTTAGTCATTTGACAGGAAATTGCTGACAGATGAGAATTTCGTAAAATATATTAAAAAATGGGCTAGAAGATTCTTCTAATCGGTATAGTGCATCATGCATAATTGTGTGGGATACGTTTAAGGGGTGCCTAAGGGGTGAAATAATAAGCTATGTGGGTCAACAGCGGAAAAGGCAGAAAAAACAGGTCACTTCCCTAATGACCAAACTAACAAAGTGAGAAACAGAACACACTAAATTATTATCTCAGGGGGAGGGCACTAGATCAAAGATAGTTAAGAATCAGCTAATAATTGCCAGAGCAGAGATGAATAAACTGTTTCAAACGCAAGTAGCCCAGAAATATCAAGCGCACCGAAAAGTGATGTAGGAATATGGAGAAAAGACGGTAAGGCTTCTAGCCCTTAGAACTAGACAAAAGGACAATAGGAATAATATATCTGAAATCAAAAACTCTGAGGGGCAAATAGAAACATCATCTGATAAAAAAATTAACGTTTTTAAGCAGTACTATGGCAAACTATACCAGCAGGCTCCCTGTGATAATTTACCAATCACAGAAAGGGAATATACACAGCTTAGCAAGATAGATTCGGACACACGCTCAGATCTGGAAGATGATATTACATTGGAGGAAACGGTCCTAGCTATAAATTTGCTTGCCTTAGGAAAGGCTACTGGTCCAGACAAAATTCTCTTAGAGCTATATAAACTACTGCAGGAAGATCTGGCTATACTAATTCATGATCTTTTCTTAGACGTTCAATATCGGGGGTCCCGCCTAACTCATGGAAAGAAACAGACATAATCATATTTTATAAGAAGGGGAAACCACCGTCAGCTCCAGCGTCCTATAGACCCATTTCACTAATTAACACAGACGCAAAAATACACTCAAAGGTCTTGGCAACTCGGCTCCAGAGAATCATAGCCAGTCTGGACTCACCGTGGCAGCATGGATTTGTGCTAGGGAGGGGAACAACGGATCACACTCGGCGAGTAATAGCTCTGCTTGATCTAGCAACAGCAAGGGGGGTTGGACTGGCTGTGATTCTCTTGGACGCAGAGAAGGCCTTTGATAGAGTGAATTGGCAGTATCTATGGGGAGCCCTAGAGGAGTGAGGGATAGGCCCAAAAATGATAGCAGCAATTCAGTCAATGTACCATAAACCATTTGCTAGACTGCAAATGATGGGAATAACATCAGATCCGATAGAGGTAGCAAGGGGTACTCGGCAGGGATGCCACTGCTCCCCAATTCTATTCGCTATATACCTAGATCCTTTTGTTAGGGGGATAATTGAGAATGCAGTGATTGAACCATATAAAATCAATGGATATGAGACAAAAATACTTGCATATGCTGACGACATTGCAGTAGTTACATCAAACCCCAAAAATGCAATAGAAGAATTAGAGAGAATGACAGAGGAATTTGGGAGCAGGTCAGGTTACTGCCTGAATAAAGGAAAGACACAGATAATCTGTACTAGACAGGGAATTCTCCAAGATCAGCATCAGACAAACACAGCAACCTATCTCAGGGTAAAGATTGGGCCTGATATGAACAAACTATGGGCAAATAATATTGACCCAGTCTTACAGGAGATATCCACCGGGCTTCTACAGTTGGACAACCTGCATCTAACAATAGTTGGCAGAGTTAATATTTTAAAAATGAAGATCTTCCGTAAAATACTTTATTTATTTTGAGCAATCCCCCTGGAACTACCCGTCTTGTGTATTTCAGAGAATTACTTCAATCTTTCAACTTTATTTGGAAGTATAAAAAACTAGACGGGCCTTGAGGACACTGACTTTACCAAGGGATAGACGTGGCTGGGCTGCTCCAAATCTATTTCTCTACTATTTGGCCAATTTTGTGCAAGAAATGGGAGATCTATTGGGAGCGGATAACTGTGTGAGCGAGGATAGCCTGCCGTCTATATATCAACTAGCTGTGGGGGGTGAAGCAGCGGGGCTCCTCCTCAGACAGCTAGAACCTAGATTGTATAAGAAAACCCACTCTAGATGTTTGAAGGCGGCCAGATCGGTTTGGAGTAAGATTTGCAAAATTTTGAAAATTCCGAAATGCAACCGGTATACCCCACTATGGGGAGCTTCAATCTTCCCAGGTGAGTATTCTGATAACATGGCAATACATTGGGCACATGCAGGTATACAGCAAGTTGGGGACCTGTTTAATGGAAACCTTGATATGTTATCATTTACAGAGTTGTCACAGAAAATTTGAGATTAGTAACAGAACGTATTTTAAATATGTCCAAATGAGGGGATGTATGAGGAACCTAGTTAGGAATCAGGAAGAACTTGGGGCAGTACCACTACTGGCTAAAGTGCATTGGGGAGATGGGAGGATTGGGGAATTCTATAAACTGCTTATAGAAACAATACCTGACGATGAGGAAAGAACTGAGGTAACATGGGCATCAAAACTGGGGGATGACAATAGAGATATCGATATGTCATTAAAATTTGGTGTAAATATCATTTTAGCTGCAAACCTTCAGGCCCAACATTATAAGACCCTGTTCAATCTATATTACACTCCAGCAAAACTTTTTGGGTGGGGGAAACATGATAATGATCATTGTCCTAGATGTCAACAAAGTCCCGCAGACATTACACATATGTTCTATGCATGTGCGTCCCTGACCTCCTTAAAAAAAGGCATAGAAAAATTCTGGTGCGAATTGATGGACTGTACAATCGAGATTTGTGCTCCATTGATGCTCTTAGGCTATGATGGCCGTCTGAATGTAATACCTGCATATAGGGATTTTGTTTTTGTATCAATAGCTGTTGCAAGGCTGTTAATAGCTACAGCCTGGAAAGACCCGGACCCACCGGTGTATACCGCTTGGCTTCATCGCCTATTGAATGTAACCTGGAATTGGCCTTATTAATAAATAAGGGTCATCGGGCTACGAAGAAAGGGGACAAGATCTAGGTGTCCTTATCAAAATGGCAGGAAAAAGCCAAGATGAGCAAGGAAATAGAATGGCCATAGGGTAAAAAATGGAGTAATGTTGTAAGAATGTATTTTGTTTGATATGCTTCTCTTCAGTATGTCCCTGCTCTCCTTGCTTTTTTTCAGTTTTTATTTGCTGTCTTTTGTCTCCAAGGTTTGTATTACTAATAGCAGTGTATGTATTTATGATTATTGTTTTTTATTTTGATTTGTTTTGTAATCTGTACCTGATGGCAAAGAAAATACAAATACAATTAAAAAAAGGAAGTGACACTGACCAGAGGTGAGTGAGGGATTGTGTGACCAGGTGGTGGTGTCAACTAGTGTGGCCACACCGGGGACTGCACTGCCGCTGCTCACACTGCGCTCACTTCTCTCTGTGTCTGGGGCCACGGCTCCATGTGTGTACAGGATCAACCTGTGCTCAAAATTAATTTGCTTAATAAATTCCTGGGAAAACATGACTTTTCCTGTTTAGTGTACCACAGGCAATTCTTTACATAACACAGCAGGATACATTGACGGCAGGAGGAACCTCACAATTGTTGAAGGAGGACACCGCAAGGTGCGGACGGTAATGGATTTACTCAAGAAACTTGAAAAATTGAGTAAAAATGAGATCTCTAAAGACTATAATATAGAGAACGAAATGGTACCGAGAGGCTTTGGATATATATTACTCCATCATACAAGTCACCAAACTCAGGTATGCTGGAAGAGTGGGCTGCGATTTCTGCAAGTAGCTCAAAAACCATGATGGAAATATTGGTTAAGTACGCCTGGCAAGACAGGGAGGTACCATAAACAACATCAAACGTCTGAAAGAAGAACTGAGAAAAAGTAAGGAACAAGAAACCATCTCCAAATTTCAAAGAGAAATAAAACAACAGTTGATAAACTATGAAGCGGATATTAAAGTTAGAAAACTGTGCAAACTCCATCGCGACAGTGGAGACCACGAGCCCGGCAGAATCTTTACTTATAGTCGAAAATATGACCACATGTATGAAACCCAACATACAGATACAGTACTCCCAAGCTGCTCCACCAATGCGTTCGATGAGACTAGTGAAACCTCTAGTGAGCGAGACACTGAATCAATGGCTACATCTGTAACCTCAGTTAGATCAGAATCAGGGAGCACCAGAGACTCGCCCGAAATGTATTTTAGATGAGTATCGGCTCCTACGTTGGGGCCATCAAACAACAAGAGCAACCCTAAAACACAAAAGCAAGAATCAAAACACACGAGGCCGTGGCATAGGAAGAGGTTGGGCGTCAAAGCAAGAGGAGGAAAAGATTCAAACAAAGATGGAGCAAGAGACAAACCCTTGAACCAACTGGAGAAAAGAACATTATGCCTTGATTTATCCTTCTGTCCCACCCAACCTATTGACTATGTTGGTACTCATATTGATTTTTTAAAGTCTGCCGTAATTTAAAATTGAAAAAGTGGCACAGATTAAAATCTTCCAATGCTAGAGAGTTAACACACACTGGCAAAACACATACTGGTGACGACCTAATATTAATGACATTGAGACTTTGGTAGTGATGCAGGAGTTAGAAGGTGGGAGTGATGAAGGTAATACCAACATTTATCAGATCCTAGATAACTTAGAGATTACCTCTGACCATGCAGCTCCTACTAACTTCAAACCTAAGTCTAAATTTTTCCCTCTCATGTCACACGACAATATTGATACCTTCCAAGATGTAGTTTCCAACCAGCTAGTACATTTCAGACAAAAACTGGTTTAACACAAAGATTACTATGCAGCACAACCTCACTAAACAACAGAAAGAAGCTATCAAAAGTTTTGCAGATTACAATACTATCGTCATCAGACCTGCTGACAAGGGGGGCAATATCGTCCTGGTAAGTAGCAAGATGTATCTTGCTGAAACCTGATGTCAGTTAGATGACCAAATGTTTTACATTAAAGCTAGCAAAGAAGATTGCACCAATAGTGTCATCAGTATTTGGAACATGCTCACGGATTGGAAGAACAGAGGACTTCTGGAGTGGGAAGAAATCTGCTTTCTGAAAAAGGATTTTCCTAACCTCACTGTCCTCTATCTCCTTCCAAAAGTCCACAAAAACAAAACCAACCCTCCGGGTGGACCCATGGTATCTTCATGTGGTAGTTCACTTAAAAATGTGTCCAGATATGTAGACAACTTCCTCAGAGAGTATGTCATCAGCCTACCTTTGTATGTCAAAGACACAAAGGATTTTCTGAACAAAATTTAAAACATCATTTGGCAAACTGGTTTTTTGCTTATTACTATGTGTTGCATCTTAACATGGTATCTTGGCAACTTGCTAAGCATTTCTTCCTTGGTAACCAGGATGCTTTTGAGTTGACCAGGAGAGAAGAGCTGGCAGTTGCAGAGAGAGGACGTGTCTAGGGGTTGTTCCTGTGAACTTAATAAAGTTCTTCGACATAATGACTGGTCTGCGCATCTTAAAAATGGCGACGAGGATGGGATGTAATTTTCCTTGAGGGCAGACTGAGAAGTATCAACCCCTAGATGAGTGATGGACAATTGAATTGTCACAGAACGTGGATCTGTGTTGGATTAGTGCGGAGGACATCCTACAGCATTAAGAGGAAGGAAGACTGGCTTGGACAGTTTCTATTGGCTCATATTCTGTGAGCCCGGGTAAGAGTTCTTTTGCATGCAAGCCAGCAAACGCATATTCATTGCTGTGAACTGAAGCCTGACTTCATTCAAAAGAATTGAGAGTAATTGGCGCTGTCCGTGTGACTGAACCAGACTGTTTTGAGACTGGGGTAGCACAGTACCCTAACAATTACCAAATTAACTGAGCTCTGAGTTAAGTACAAACTTTGAGATTGGCACAAGATTGAAACCTGTGGAGGGAAATAAAAGCCTAAAGAAGTTGAGTGCATGATAGGATCTATGAGGTGTCATTACCGAATGTAGAGATCACTGTATGCTAATATTGGATTTCTTTGAAAAAAAACCCCAATCAACTCTCGGCTACAACGGTAGCTCAGATCGTTAGCGCATCGCAGTGTTGTTATTTAAAAGTTAAACTCACCGGCGACTGCTCGAGCTTCTCTTTATTGTGCGCGCCATCGAGGCTCCTTGAAGGGATCACAGAGACTCCCTCATGTCACAAGCGCAATGCAACATGGGAATTGCATCGCGCTGTGACGTGCAACGTGAAGGTGCCTGAATCAGCGTCGGGTTACTATGGTGAAGCGAGTGCATGAATATAAGCGGATTAAAGACCACGCTGTCGGTGAATACTTTTTAAATAAATGAAAGTGACTAGCGTGTTGCTACTGTACTTAATTTGAGGAAGGATTTATGTAAGTTAAGAGGATTTGGCCATTGAGTGCAACTGTGAACTGTTTACAGACTGCTGCACACAAATAGGAGGATTGTTGCAGTCTGTTACAACTGTGTAGACCACGGTGACTACTTAAATGTTTTTAGCTTGCTTTTTTAATTAACTTGTTATTTTTTCAGATAGTTTAAACTTGTGACTATACATATATATATCTGTCATCATTTTGTACTGTTTTAGTTCATTACTCTGGTATTTGTCTAAGTGAATTATTTTGTACATAGGGAACCATCATTATGGACATGTTGTCCATCTTACCCCCACCCAAATTTTTGCAAACTCCTGGCGAACCCCCTTTAATAATAATAATAATAATACGGCCTTTTATATAGCGCGAACAGCTACCTCACGAGGAGGTGTCCCGGAGCTGAAGGAACACAGTTAACCAAGAGGACTGAAGTGAAGATGCCTAGTGCGGATTTGTAAAGAGCCAGGTTTTTAGTAGCCACTTGAAGCAGATTTCAGAGGGGGCTTGCTGAATTGCTGAGGGCAATGTGTTCCACAGTGTCACAACATATGCCGAAAAAGTTCGACCCCCCAGTCGCGCCCTTTTCACTCGAGGGGCAGCGAGCTGAACGCGGCAGTTGGAAAGTAACGCATGGGCCTGGAAGTATCTCGGTAGCCGAGCTTTCAGGTATTTTGGGCAGGTGCCAAACAGAGATCAGAAGGCCAACGTAAGTGCCTTGAATTTGATTCTGCTGGCAACTGGTAGCCAATGAAGTGATCGAAGATGCGGAGAGACGGAGTGCTTAAAAGGAATCCTCATTAACAGTCTCGCAGCCGCATTTTGAACCAACTGAAGTTTTTGAATTAAGTATTTAGGTAAGCCCAGATAGAGGCCATTGGCGTAGTCCAGCCTAGATGTCACTGTGGCATGGATTACTGTTTTACGACAGCTCTCTGGTAGCAGTCTCAGAATCTTGCGAAGATTCCTTAGTTTGCTCAAGCAGCAGCCGACTACTTGTTGGATGTGCGTGGTAAAAGACAGAGTCATCCCACCGCACACCCAGGTTTTTTGCCGTCAGGCTGGGCGAGGGGGCTTGTCCCATTTCCGCTGGCCACCATTGCTCTGGGGGTGGAGGGAGGCCTTTCCCAAAAAAGATCGCTTCCGTTTTATTGGCGTTGAGCTTTAATTTGTTCGTATTCATCCAACAGGCCACATCTTGGAGACAGCCCTTGAAACCCGAGAAGGACAACTCCGACACCTCTGAATACGGAAATACCAATTGGGTGTCGTCGGCGTATGAAATTGCCTTAACACCCCAATTGGCAATCAACGTAAAGAGTGGGGCGAGGTAGATGTTGAACAAGAGGGGGCTGAGTGCCGACCCTTGAGGGACGCCACAACTGAGGACTTTGGGTGTTGAAGATGCAGATCCCAGCGCCACCTTCTGTGTTCTCTGGGACAGACCATCGGAGGAATGGATAGAATCCTTTGAAATGTATTTAGAGGCTATTGGTGGGGAGGACTTTATACCTTCGCGTAAAGTGGCTTTACTTAAACACAAATCAGGCATTGAGGGCAGGAAGGTATTAAAAACCTTACTGATTAATACAGATAGGAAACAAGTAGTTATTAGTGAGAAAACAAGTGATAGTGGAAGTAAAGAGGAGGGTGAAGTGGTGGTAGAGTTACAGTACGACAAAATAGTTCCCACTGATGAGTATATTGAGTTAATAAAGTCATTAGAAGAAAACTATGGTAAAAAAATTAGTATTGTAGTAGAAAGACATTCATTTTTTTCTCGTTCCCAACTACCTGGGGAGTCTGTGGAGCAATATATTTCTGTATTGAGAACACTTGTTGCTACTTGTAAATTTAGAGAGCTTCATGAGGAGATAATAAGAGATCAATTTACCAACATAAATAACACCAAAATTCAAGAGAGACTATTAGACATGAAAGACCCTTCCCTACTAAAAACTATACAAGTAGCAAGGCGAGTCGAGAATACTTCCAAGTATGTCAAGGAATTAAACTTAAAGAAACCCGTCACTAACAAGGTGTGTACAGTAGAGAAAAATCCTGTCAAAAAGAAAGAAGGTAATAGTTAAACCACTACTATCGCTAAAAATAATAAAGTATGTTACAGATGTGGTAGCATGAGACACACAGCTGATTCTGACAAATGTTTTGCAGTCGATGAGAAATGTTACAAATGTAAAAAGATTGGTTACTTAACACACATGTGCAAAGCTGGATCCTTACCTAATACAAAATGCAAGCCACCTGTGAATACTATCAGAGAAAATAGTGAGGAAGACAATTCTGACAATGATGGAGAAGTTGAAGTAAATGTCATTTGCGATAATGTTATAAATGATGTGTCTGACGGTTACAACCCATCCAAATGTGACTTGTGTGGTATTGATGGAAATAAAAAAAACGTGTGGGCAGATTCTTGCTCCCCTTATACTATTATAGATAAAAACATGTGGGAGAAGGTAGGAAGTCACTGGTTAAGTCTACCTGATGTGGAACCAGTTGGGTATTGTGGTGTTAAACTTCCATTGTTAGGCGTTCTCAAGTGCACCTTGTCCCACAAAGGAAAGGTAGCTACCAGAAAACGGTATGTAGTGGAGAAGGAAAAAGCATTGCTTGGTTGGTGTGAACAAAAAATGTTAGGTATCACCCTAGGTCCTAACCACCCTCAAGAAGTATTAACTACTGAGGATGCTGAAACAAATAAATGGAGCACTAAGGGGCATAATACCAAGCAATAGCGATAATTATCGCTATTGCTTGGTTAGAGACAAAAATGTACCGCTGAGCTGCGGCGATTTTTACCGCAAATAAACCTTGGTATTACCAAGGTTTATCGCAAATGCGATAAAAATCGCCGCAATGCATGAATATCGCTGAAAAGTCAGCGATATTCATGCATTACCGAGCTAATGCTCTTAGCCATGTTATCCACCTCCCATTGGATAACATGGCTAAGAACTGCTCAGGGCAGGTGTTAGCTTTTGGAGATATTCGCGCTTAGCGCGAATATCTCCAAAAGTTGGTAATAGGAGATAGCGATGTTAGCGACTGTTTTCAGTCGCTAACATCTTGGCACGCCCACTTTGCATATCATTAGTGATAAATATCACTGACATGCAAAGTGGGGCCCAAGATGGTCGCTATCTCCTACTAGCTGTTGCTAACTGGTGTTAGCGATAGCTAGGTAATAGGGAGATAATTTTATCTCCGCCTTCTTGGCTTTTAAAGCCAAAAAAGCAGAGATAAACCCCCTTGATAATATGCCCCTAAGTTTCCCAAATTATTTGAAGAAAAGTTAGGTTGCTTAGATAAATTTGAACACCGCCTTGGACTCAACGACAATAACGTTCCTATGTGTGTGCACAAAGCAAGGAGTGTGCCTTTTACACTTAGAGAGAAATTAAAATCAGAATTACAAAGGTCATGCAAAGCACAAGGTATTGAACCCATTGAGTCGTCTGAATGGCTTAGTCCGGTGGTTTTGGCACAAAAACCGGACGGCAACTTATGCATCTGTACTGACTTGAGAGATCTCATTCGCAATATTTTAGTTGATAGATACCCAACCTCACATTAATGAAATGGTGTGGTCGGTAAATAATGCCAAATACTTTTCTTTGATCGACGTGTCTGATGCATACAATCAGATCAAATTGCATTCCTCATCAAGACACCTTACTTCTTTTATAACACCAGAAGGAGCCTTTCAATTCATCAGAATGCCATTTGGTCTGACATCCACCTCAGCGGTTTTCCAAAAAGTAATGAGTAAAATATTGGTGGGGTTATCTAATGTGCTGGTGTTCCAAGATGATGTATTGGTGTGGGGAAACAATCGTATTGAACATGACTCAATTTTATCAGAAACATTAGAGAAATTGCAAAATGCAGGATTAACAGTTGGAGTTAAGAAGTGTAAATTTGGTGTTTTGCAAATTGATTATTTAGGGCACACCTTTTACAGGGATGGAGTGAAACCTAAAAAGAAATTACTGGATGCCATCACTAATGCTCCATCACCACAAGATAAAGAACAATTACGCTCTTTTCTGGGCCTTGCGGAATTTTATTCCAAATGTGTTCAGCATTTTACTGACAAACTTCACAGACTCAGAATTTTAATGAAAGAAGTGGGTCAAATTTGACTGGACGGATGAATGTCAAAGGGATTTTATTTCCATTATGTAACAAATTGTCAAGGCTGTTTCTTTGAAACCTTTCAATCCTTCTCATCAGAGCATACTTGTAGTGGATGCTAGTGCTTATGGCCTAGGAGCAGTGTTAATGCAAAAGCACTTGGGACATGAGTGGGTAAAAGCATTCACATCCCGTACCCTCAAGGGTGCAGAAGTTACTTACTCGGTCATAGAAAAGGAAGCACTTGCATGCTGGTAGGGAGTAAACTATTTCAAGAATTATATATAGGGCACATGTTTTGAAATTAGATCTGACCACAGACCACTTATAGAGTTGTTTAGCACTAACGGAGCTGCAAAGGCATCACCCAGGATTGCCAAACTGTTATTCAGGCTGCAAGGATATAATTTTTCATTGCAATATGTCCCTGGCATTCGTAATGCTAATGTTGATTGTTCATCACTTTTACCATTGGAAAGTGATGATGAGGACATAGACCCTAATGATGATGGTGGTAGCAAGTGTAGTTGAGTCATGTAAAGGTGCGATATCATGTGATGAGTGGAAAGAAGCTGTAACAAACGACACTATCTTCAAGGAATTGATTATTGAATTGTCAAATTCATCTGGATCTAATTCCATTAAAACAAAATTGGGGATTTTTGGACAGTATCACCATATCTACTACGAATTTTATCAGCAAACCATGGGAAAAGGTTACTATGGACATTTGTGGTCTACTTTTGGCCAAAGGAATATTAAACAATATGCTTTGGTGTTAATTGAGTATCACTCCAAATGGCCAGAAGTGGCATTTACTGGTAACATAAAAGCGTGTAATGTCATTGAATTTTGTGGCCAAATCTTTCGTAGAGAGGGATGTGCAAATAAATTAATCACGGATAATGGTCCACAATTGATATCTAATGAATTTAAGAAATACCTTTCCAGGATGGGCATTACTCATCATACCACTGCTGTTTACAATCCCAGGGAAAATGGTCTTGTGGAAAGATTCAAAAGGGTATTTTTGGAATGTGTACAATTATCTGAGGAGAGTGGTGGAGATTGTAGAGAGGAGGTAAAGGAAATGTTGTGGAGCTACTGAACCACACCTCACTCAGTCACCAATGAGTCCCCATTCAAACTCCTTAAGGGTAGGCAACCAGGCAAGAAGGTTACCCCTGGGTGGATGTTTAAAGATTTATCATGGCCTGTATGCAATAAGAGTTTAGAGAACAGAGTAAAGAAACATCAGGATAAGTATGTGCACAGGCACAATGACAGGTTGTAAAGGAACGCTCCAAACTTGCAGTTGGAGATTGGGTACGAACGTACTGTGTGGGATTGCAAAATAGAGGTCTGTCAAAATGGTCTGTACCTAAACGCATAACCAAAGTTAGTGCGACTCCCATATTCACTTGGCGCAGCCTCATACAGAGCTGCCCATTAGGGGGCGTGCAGTATGTATATTAAAGAGTAGGTGATTGGACTGTGCTTGTTCTCCTTCACCACGTGCCTTTAAAAAAGAAGAATACTTCGAAACACGTTGGCAGAAGTGGGGTTTGTCTGCGAAAGGGAGCAGGCTGGCATCTTCGTTACCTGTAATAAAGTGCTGAAGCTTGGAACTCTGTATATATATATATATTAATGAAATTGTTGGAGAAACATCATAAAAGTGAACTCACGAAATGGTGGGAGGTCAAGTCTCTCGAAAAATACCATGAGGCAGGACGGGTGCCGAGGGGATTAAGAATTATGCTGGCACCCAGCTTTGAAAATCCTAATCCATTACTCTTGAAGGAGTGGGCGGAAAGCAACCTCGAGGCATCCATGAGACTTGTATGCCTCCTCATTAAATATGCTAGAGTCGATTGAGAAAATGACCTCAGGAAATAACACACATCCAGAGTGAAATAGATTAGCTCACCAAGGTGAACAATAAAGATATGGTGGAAAAAAGCTTGAAAGAAATGCATGAAAGAACAAACAAACACGAGGAGAACATCAAAACTAGGAAAATATGGAAGTTTGCATGGGAAAAAAATGACTACGAGCAAGGACAAGCTTTTACCTCTGCTCGGAAGTATGATTTCATCAAAAAACAAAAAGAGCTCAATAAATCCAGTGTGCAGCCAGGACATTCAACGAACATTGGTCAAGTGTCTGCCCCGAGTGTTGTAGCCTCAAGTTCTGATTCTAGTATTATGCTTAGTGACACTGATTCAGACCGAAGTAGTGGTGCAGAGGGTGCATTTACTACAGCATTGGGTCCTCTCTCCTATGCAGAAGAAATGGATTTTATCAGGGAGTAAAGAAAACAATCTTTGCGACCGAGAAATCCACAAGGATTACAAACAAAGAAAGGAATCGCCGGAGGAGAGAGAGAAGAAAATGCTCCAAGCGCACAAGGCAGAGGGCAGTTGAAAAAGAAGAATTAGTGCAAATAGGTACATCATGTCATCAATCTATTGTTAATTTGACCAATATCGAATTGAATGAAGCTGAAAAACAACTGTTGGCACTTGGTTTGAGTTATTGTCCCGAAAGCAGTTTTAATCTTGTACAAACTCGTGTGGATGTATACAAATTTATCCGAAAATTAAAATTCAAAAAATATTTTACCATTAAAAACCATGGACAAGATAAAGCATTGGTCCCAGTGCAGGCAACTAGTGGGGTCCTCACGGCTGGAAAGATTCCGCTGTTAACAACACTTCATGCACTGCGAGGGAACATGCCAGAATCGGAAATGGAGGAAGTGAATACACAAGTGATAGCACATCAGGAGGATATTAATATGTCTTCACCAGGCAATTGCCCGTTTAAAGCTTCTTCTACGTTTGTTCCCATAATGCCCAGGGACGCCGTGGATATTTTTCATGAACAAATTACGGATGAATTGAAATCTTTGTATAAAACTACATGCAAATCTAAAACAAAGTCAAAGGGCAAACGTAAAGAGTATTTCCAACATATGACCAAACTCAAGAACAATGATTCAGTATTAATCAAAAATGCAGATAAAGGAGGCAGCATTGTTCTTTAGGACGAGGAGTCCTACATGACAGAGGCATATAAACATCTGAATGACACGCAATGTTATGAACTTATAGCTAGAATCATGAAAAGAAATTGCACTCGCAAAGGGCCAGATTCTGAGAATCTGGCCCTTTGCGAGCGCAATTTTTGCATTTGGGATTCATCATCCCAAATGCAAAAATCGCTATTTGCGAAATCGCATATTTGCGAGGAATTGCATTTAAGGAATCTCTATTAGAGATTCCTTAAATGCAATTCATTAACCAATTTTAAATTGCGAATTCGCAATATTTGGCCGCTTTTTACCACAATGTCTGACTTCGTGGTAAATAGCGAAAAAAATAGAAAAATGCACTTTAGTGCATTTTTCTCCGTTGCATGTTACACACACACATGTCCTTTGGACATGTGTGTGTGCAACACCTGTGTAAATCTGCATTTCAGGGGTGCTACAGGGTGTCCTTTGGACACCCCTGGCACCCTTGAAATGGCTATCTTATTTGCGATTAGCAAATTGCTAATCGCAAATAAGGAATACTCCCCATTCATTCCTATGGGCCTTTTAGGAATGAATGGGGAGTATTCCTTATTTGCGATTAGCAATTTGTTAATCGCAAATAAGGAATGTGTAGGAATCGCTATTTATTTAGCGATTCCTACATGAATCCCGTTTTGCAAGTCCTTAATAGCGATTCCTTAATAATCGCTATTAAGGACTCGCAAAACGGCTCTTTGATGAATCTAGCTGTTAGTAATGGAGTCGCGGTCAAGAAAATCAATGGAGACTATAGGAATGAGTTGTTAAAGTGGCAACGTGAGGGTCTTATTAGTAAAGAAGTTTTTATATAAGGAACATCCTACTTCTACTAACTTTTTATCTCATTCCAAAGGTACATAAAGGTTTAGATCCATTATAAGGGAGACCCATTATATCAGAAATTAATAGTGCATTCGAGTATACCTGTAGATATGTGGATTACTATCTTCAAGAATATCTGACCACTTTGCCTACCTTTTAACAGGATTCTAGGGATTTTTTATCTAAGTTAAATACTGTGCAGTGGGCCAAAGGCTATTTGTTTTTAACTCTTGACATTGCCTCGCTATATTCCTGCATCAAGCATGAAGACGGTCCCCAGGCTATAGATTTTTATCTTAAGCGCAGGAGTATCGACATGTATCAACATAACAAAATGCTACTGGGAATGATACATTGGTTTATTTTTAACAATGTTTTTATGTTTGATGGCAAAATTTATAAACAAAAACAAGGCGTGGCAATGGGGGCAGGCTTCTCCCCCAGCTACGCATGTTTAAATGTAGGTTGGTGGGAGGCGCATGTCCTCAAGATAGAGCACAAGGCACTTTATGAACAACATGTGATGCAAATGTGGAGATTTATAGATTATGTTTTTATTATCTGGAAAGGAACTGAGGATGAGGCAAAGACATCTGTTGACCTCATCAATGTGAATGAGCTTAATTTGAAATTTACATCACACATTGATCCCCGTACAACCACCTTCCTAGATATTAAGGTTGAAGTGCACAATGAGGTAATTGAAACTAGTCTATATAGGAAACCAACAGCAGGCAACACACTTTTGCATGCCTCTAGTTTCCATTAACACCACACGATTGCTAGTTTGCCCTATCGGGAGTTCTTGAGAATTCGCAGGGCCTGTAGCTTGGCAACGGCTTTGAAGGAGGCTCAAGATACTGCTAAATGTAGACTGCTAGAGCGGGGCTATGATTCTAATAAACTGGATGTTGCATTAAAGAAGGCAAATAAAAAAGATAGGTGCTAGTTGATAAAGTAACATCTAAAACCATGGCTAGTACCCGCACATTGACTATCACTGCAGAAAATCACGAGAGACCATCTGTGAATTCCTGCAGATTTATATCTACATATAGTAGACAGTCACAGACAATTTGGAAAATTATCAATACCCAGTGGCCAATAGTTCTAACTGGTGATGTTCTATAAGGAGTTTTACCAGACAAACCAAATTTTACGTACCGCAAAGCACACTCTATGCGAAGTGATTTAGTGAAAACCAGTCCAGAGCTCTACAGTAAAAGTAATTGGCTTTCCCCCAAAAAAGTTTTCTTAAATGCAGTACATGCCGGGCCTCCAAGTTTGGAGTAAACACCAACTCCTATTTTAATGCATTTTCACAGGTCCCGATTAAAATCGGTGGTCATTATACTTGCAGGACGGATCATGCTGTTTATGTTCTGAAATGTATTTGCGGATTGCAGTACGTGGGAAGCACAAAACTTCAAGTACATGCTCGAATTTTACAGCATCTGAGAGCTACTGTTAATTCAGATCCGTCTTACCCTGTTGCCAGACATGTCAAAGCAGAACATAAGAACAACCTCAATGTTCTATAATACTATGTGATTGACAGTCTCCCGCAAAATAAGAGATGTGGCAACAGGGAGAGGACCCTCAGACAACTTGAAACTAAATATATTATTGAGCTCGATACAAAAATCCGAGGGGGCTCAATATCTCTGAGGATTTGCATTATTCTCTCCAGACCTTCAGGTAGATTATGTATTAAAAAAAAGAGCTGATTTGTGGTACAGTGGTTTTAAGCTTTTTATCTGATTCTTAATCTAATTAAATTATGTTTTTATTTTTTTTATATGGATTGTTTTTAGGTCTTTGTCTTGTGCTCAATTTATATGTGTTTTACCATGAATGTATATATTTTTATAAATGAGTGGTTTTATACTATTTATTGGCGCACTTGAACGGATCTATTGACTTTTTTGTATTGACTAATAATATTAACATATTTAATGTGGGATGAGTTTGGTCTTGAATCCGATTTGATTTATGTAATTTGTGTATGGATTCCCAACCCTTTATTTCAAATATTTTCAATTCCTGAAATATGAAGTTTATAAATATTATTGACAACCGACAGAATTGTAGTTAAAAAAATCTCTTACATATTATGTAAAAATATTTAACTTTGAAATTGCTTGTGAGGTTTTCTCTCTGCCCAACACCTCAATTCATTTACATAGATCCCCGAGGAGATCTTAGGTCATTTTAAGAAATGTAATGTAAACATTGGGGTTTATTTAGATTAAATCTATGTAAAAAATATTTTTTATTATTTATAAGCACTTAAGCACATGCAATTTTTTTGGTTGTTAAAAGAATTTGTAGGGTGATTGCTATTTGCAGGTTTCGGTATAGAATTTTTGGGGAAATGTTTGTATTGAATCAAAATGCAACTGAAAGGAACACATTTATTTAATAATTTGAGTTCAAGGAGAAGAAGTGAACATGTATTATGCGGCATCATTATCCTGAACTATACAATTATTTGTAGTTTCTTTATACAATTTGCTGTTGTGTTTTTATATGAATTAAATATGGTTAATGTATTTGTACAGATATTAATTGCCATACTATGTGTTGCTGAACCTTCTATTAGTTTGATTAATTATTCTGACTATGGAGTTTTGTATTTTGTAATATGTATAAGAGTCTTTCTACCATGTCTTTCTACAAGTCAGGTGACATCCAAGCACAGGATTGGTTATCGGTGTTTTAAAATTGTTGGGTTACATTTCACTATTGTCCACTGATCAAGGCGACCGAGTTCTCCGAAACGCGTCTGGTTTTTGCACTTGTGGTTCACTCTGAAAATTGAAAAATAAAAATACCTGCAACTGAAGAGCAAAGAAAGTGTCAGTTTCTCTGTTTTTGCCGCAAGCATCTGGGAGTTTTATCGCGATATATATATATATATATATATATATATATATATATATATATATATATATATATATATATATATATATATATATATTACCTACTGGCGGTCGCCAGTAGGTAGTTATAGTTAGGATTTTTTTCAAAGCTAAATCTGAAAATTCTATTTGGAATAACTTTGGCGCCGGTTGACGAATCTGCCTGAAAATTTCCTCAAAATGGCCTCGCGGCGTTCCGGTCCTTCCCTGAAAGTTTGAGGGGGATTCGTCAAGCGGGGGACGAGATAAAAGGGGGGTCCCAAAACGCGTTTTCCCCATGTTAATTTCCCTAGGGCGGTCGATTTCACTTTTAGCCCGAACGGCTGAATGGATTTCCACCAAACTTGGCAAAATTGTAGGGACTGGTAGCCCGATGTGCCTTTGCTATGTCTCAAGATATGTGCTCCAGTGGATTTTGAGTAATTAAGGTTCAAAAAAATATATATATCTATAGCAGCGCTCTGGTAAGCGCACCGGGCGCGCCACGCGACTTGCGCGCAGAAAGCTGATTGGCTCTGGGGTGTCTGTAAACATTCTAAACAGTCCGGAGCGGCCGCCATCTTGTGTCTCGGTAGGATCGAGACACAAGAGGTGGCCAAAACAAAGGGGGAAATGACCATAAGGGGGCAGAGTAGACCCCCCCTTGACCCCCTAGGTTTGATGTGGGGGCCATAAAAGGGCCCCACGGGGCAAAAAAATTTTTTTTTTTTTTTGATTTTCGCGGGGGGAGCGCCCGGTACGCGCACCGGGGAGCGTACCGGGGAGCGTACCATGGGGAAAAAGAATGACAGTTTTAAAAGTAGCTGATTAGAAAAAAAAATGTTTAGTTGTTTTTTTTTATACATACACATACATATATATAAATGCATATGCACATATATATATGCATATATGTCTATATGTGTGCGTGTAGAGAGAGGTAGAGAGGTAGAGGTAGAGAGGTAGAGAGGTAGCGGTAGAGAGGTAGAGATTAGTAGAGAGAGAAGAGAGAGGTAGAGAGGTAGAGAGTAGAGAGTGAGTAATAGAGAGTAGAGAGTGAGTAGTAGAGAGTAGTAGAGAGCAGTAGAGAGAGTAGCAGAGTGAGTAGTAGAGAGTAGTAGAGTGGATAGTAGAGTGAGTAGTAGAGAGTAGTAGAGAGTGAGTAGTAGAGAGTGAGTAGTAGAGAGTAGTAGAGAGTAAGTAGTAGAGTGAGTAGTAGAGAGCAGTAGAGAGTGAGTAGTAGAGAGTAGGAGAGAGTAAGTAGTAGAGAGTAGTGGAGAATATTTCAAAGTTTGGCACAGCACCACTTTCACAATGAGTCCAATCAAATCATATCACTTAGAGTACTTATTGAAGCGCCGAATCTTGGTGTATATTCAAATGCTTTTATTTTCCTTAAGTTTATGTACCACAGCCAGCCGAAACGTTTCGTTCTGTACAACAGAACTTCTTCAGGGCGTTCTTATTTCCTTCAAGTTATGTCGGTATCCCGTTGTCATATAACTAGATATTTCTTCCAAATGTTAGACGAGACATAAGTATATTCTTATTAAAAGTGACTAGGTATCAATTTTACCCACACAATTCGGGCAGACTTGAGTAATTTATAGCATCCTCAAAGTCAGTTTTTCAAAAATTCCAAAGTATAGGACATGATAATCCAAATCCAAATGTTTCTCAAGAAAAGTCATTTACAATCGTTCGGAATATCGGTGTTTGGGCAGATATGATCCAGGGACCCCCAGTATGCAAGGGGAATTAGTCCCCCCTCTGCAAAGGCGCCAGTGGCCTGCATTGCAGAGAGGTGTAACAAGGGTGTGGCCTCATTACACTTCTCTGCAATGCAGCTCCCTCGCGCATACTGGAGGCTCCTGGTGCACTAGTTGACCCCAGGGACCCCCAGTATGCAAGGGGAATTAGTTCCCCCTCTGCAAACGCGGCAGTGGGCTGCGTTGCAGAGAGGTGTAACAAGGGGCATAGTCTCATTACACCTCTGCAATGCAGCCCCAGGCGCATACTGGAGGTTCCAGGTGGGCTAATTGGCCCCCAGGGGCCCCCAGTATGCAAGGGGAATTAGTTTCCCCTCTTCAAACATGCACGGGGGCTGCGTTGCAGAGAGGTGTAAAAAGGGTTGTGGCTTCATTACACCTCTCTGCAATGCAGTCCCCTGGCGCATACTGGAGATTCCTGGTGGGCTTTCAGGTCTTATATAGTTAGGAATTAGCATTAAAAAAACCTTTGAAATTCACTGAAAAAACCACAGGTTTCACACCAGTTATAGTTAGGAATTAGCATTTAAAAAACCTTTGAAATTCACTGAAAAAAACCATAGGTTTCACACCAGTTATAGTTAGGAATTAGCATCTAAAAAACCTATTAAATTCACTGACAAAACCAGTTATAGTTAGCTGGAAATTTTACTGACATAAAACCATTGAAATTCCCACGTTATAGTTAGTTGGACTCACTATAACTTGCGCGCCTGCAATGCACTGCTGATGACGTCACATATTACATCACTCATGACATGGTCAGTGACATCACTCATGACATCACTGATGACACCATCCAGTGAATGTGTGTCTTTCTGAAAAATAAATTTGTTTTATATATGTATTTGTAAAGGTCGATGGAAGAATAAATGTTTAAATAGGTGTGTAAATGGATGTTTTTAAAAAAAAAAATTGGTTGGTTAACTGGCTTATTAAGTGTATCTTAGTGAATACATATATTAGCGAGTATTGTTTAAATATTTAAATGTTTGTATCAGTGTTTCTCTTTGTGTATAAGTGGCTGCAGGGGTTGGTGACTGACTCACTGTTTGTATGTGTTTTGAAGACAGCATATGTGCAGGACTGTATAGGTGGACGAGTGTGTATATGTGTGTGTTAGTGAGTGAATGACTGTCTCACTAGTGTCTTCATTAGTAACTACATATGTTTTAATCTAGTATATGTGAGTATTGATGTATATAAGTGAGTATAGTATATATAGTGAGAGATTGTAGGAGTTCCTGTTTAAATAAGTATGTGTTTCTATAAGTGATTGTTTAAGAGAGTAAGTATGTGTAAGTTTCCTTAGAAGTAAGGTGGTAGTGTGTGTATAAATGTATATGCAAATAAATGGATGTTCAATAGTTTATGTGCATGTGTGAGTATGTGTGTGAGCAACTTTTGGATGACTGCTGATGTGTAACAGGATGTATAGGTGTATCACTACATATGATGAGTGAGTATATATATGAGTGACTATATAGAACTGTTGGTGAATGAGTGGATGAGTATATAGATGGTGGAATTACTGAATTGGTTGTTGTTACTGGTTTGGGTATCTCCATTTTTTTGAAAATGTTTGTTTCTATTTTTGAATATGTGTTTCAAGCGTTACATTACACTGAAATTAGGTCTGTCACACTGTCACAAGGATGGTGTCATCAGTGATGTCATGAGTGATGTCACTGACCATGTCATGAGTGATGTAATATGTGACGTCATCAGCAGTGCATTGCAGGCGCGCAAGTTATAGTGAGTCCAACTAACTATAACGTGGGAATTTCAATGGTTTTATGTCAGTAAAATTTCCAGCTAACTATAACTGGTTTTGTCAGTGAATTTAATAGGTTTTTTAAATGCTAATTCCTAACTATAACTGGTGTGAAGCCTATGGTTTTTTCAGTGAATATATATATATATATATATAAAAGCTCCTGAATCTCCCTCCCGTCTCGGAAAGAGGATAAAAGCACTCCAGGTTTGGCAACAGATTTTATTTAGCACACGGCAACGCAGATGACAGACGCGTTTCGGACAATAGTCCTTCCTCAGTGTCGCCGGCATTAATTCTGTGACGCTTTTTTGTAACGTCCCCACAGAAACAAAAGGCGGACTTTTAAAGTAAAACATTTGAACGTGTGATCGAAAAAATGGTCAAATGTGGCAGCCATATTATACAAGACATTCATAAACAATGAGTGCATATACTAAGAAAATACATACTCTTTCTCTCATATAAACATTTAAAAAATGCACCATTGCGAGAATAAATGAGTAAATTATGTGTTTTATGCTGACTTTTTACCATTGCCAGAAAACAAAGACTATATCGCCGTGTATCGGCGTTGCACTGGCCTACATAACCCAAGAGAAATAACTCTATTACCAAGTTGCGGAAAGCTGCATAATCAACATCAGAGATAGAAAACAATCAAGCCGTGGATCGGCATAGCTCCGGTAACATACAATTAATTGTAGTCCGGAAAATGATCATGCAGCTCCAACACCCAAGAAGGCCACAACACCCACTGCCACCAGCCTCAGGACGTCTCCCTGGAACACCCCCCTTCCTACTACCACAGAGGCAGTGCCAAACAGAACAGCGGACCTTTCAAAAATGGCATGGTCCCTCAGCCACACAATAGCAGAATGTTGGCAGATGTGGCAACCATCAATAATAATGCACACAATACCAAGTGTAGCGGTGACGTGCTGGACAGTCCTCACTAAGAAGAGCACAAACCTCTCCATGTGTACATATACTGCTGGTAATGTTGTGCACAGTGGACGCAACCATGTTACCTCAGGCAGATGGGAAGATCTTGGTTATGTAGCTGTATTGTTCCCTCTGGAAGCGGAAGCGGAGTAGGCTGGTCCAATGTACGCCACTCCAGGGCAGGAGTATGAATAAATAGGCCAGGGCTCTGGGCATGGTGCACTTGTGGAAAGGCCAAACCATTTCCAGAGTGGTGACCCTCACCCTGCCACGTGGCTGCCGCTGTGACCACCGGCTTCCTCGACACACGCCCTCTGTGAACCCAGTGGCACAGCACCGCAGACTTATGTCTGTACAGACTGCTGCCTTCAAACTACACTGTGGACAGCAGGGCTCACAATTCAGATGGAGTGGCTATTGCAGATGATGCTGTCCAGTATGCAAGACACATGACTCCGAGTGCGGCCCCCCCCCCGGACACGCATTATCATAGGCTGCGCTCACGCTTAGCATCAAAGGTACCACCAACTCATTGCATCAGAAGTCAATGCAAAGTGGTCTTATTAGGGCAGAATTCATTAGACAAAAGACATTGCTCCCACTGCAGCCCACCTGTACCACGCAACATCGCAGGCTGTGCACACGCTGAGCATCAAAGGTACCACTAACTCAGTGCACCAGAAGTCAACACTACATGGCCTTATTAAGGCAGAATTCATTAGGCAAAATACATTGCTCTGAACTGCGGCCCACCCGGACCATGCATCATCGCAGGGTGCACACATGCTGAATGCTTCAGGTGCCACTTACTCACTGCACCAAAAGTCATCACCATGTGGCCTTATTAAGGCAGAATTCAATAGACAAAAGACATTGCTGCCAGTGCGGCCCGCCCGGACCACGCATCATCGCAGGTGGTGCACACGCTGAGTGCTTGAAGTACAACTAACTCACTGCATCGCCACGTGGCCTTATTGATGCAGAATTCAATAGACAAAAGACATTGCTGCCTGTGCGGCCAGCGCAGATCACGCATCTTCCGAGGGTGCGCACACACTGAGTGTTTGAGGTGCCACTAACTCACTGCATCATAAGTCATCGCCACATGGCCTTATTAAGGCAGAATTCAATAGACAAAAAACGTTTCTGCTAGTGCGGCCACCCTGAACCATGCATCATCGCAGGGTGCGCACACGCTGAGTGCTTGAGGTGCACTAACTCAGTGCACCACTTATCATTGCTGGCAGCACACATGCTGAATTGCCAATAACTGTGCAGCTGAACTCAACACCACGTGACTGTGGGCCCTTGCTGACCGCTGCCTCCTGCCTACACTGTGGTCATCAGGGCTCACAATTAAAATTGAGTCCTCATTCATTGATTACAGAGTGCAGTAGGCAACTAACTAAACCTACATAATATTCTTTTAGTATCCTTGCTTCAAGAACTTTTTTGATATCAATTATAACATCATTGCAGGGTGCGCACACGATGAGTGCTTCAGGGGCCACTAACTCAGTGCAGCACAACTCATGGACCTTATATGATACAATATTTTGTTATCTACAACAAAATAGAATACTGCATGTACTTGATACCTGTGGTTGTTGTTATGAAGTGAAAAATGTCTCTCCAATTGAAAAAGAAAAGATAGTTCCTAGAAATGTTGAACATATAATAGCTGAGGAGGATCAAGGGAGACGTACCCAGCCTCCAGTGTTTACATGGGACTGTAGTCGTATTTGTAGTATACGTCTATTGATGTTTTACTCATTTTTTTAAGACTATATGGAAGAAAAACTGTGAAACAGAAGATTAAGATACTACAAGGACTGGATCCTTGCAAAGTGAGAAAAATAGAATGTGCTGCTTATATGTTTGTGGAAGATTGTTTTGAGTTAGGTACTATAAATTATATTTGTAAATATTGCTACAATAAATTAGAAGAAAACAAAATGCCAGCTAGAGCTGTCCATAATGACTTAGAATTAGTAGCTATACCTCCTGAACTTAAGGATTTTAATACATATAAGGCCATCGTCATACAATCTGTGCAGCCTTTTCAGGCTATAATTAGTATGCAGCCTAAAACAGGTAAGCTGTCTCCAACAGATCTACAAAAAGGTTTAAAAGGAATAGTTGTGTATTTACCATTAGATTTTAAGAAAAATATTGAAACTGTTGGTGTAGAAAGAAATGATACTGAACCTGTAGTCATTCATATTAATGGTGTACCAGAAAGAGTCGGACAATATGGCAAGAGTTAGTCAATGTCAGAAAAGCTCAAAAGGCTACATTATATCTGATGCAAAACAATATTTACAATAAAACTGTAACTGTAGAAGAAGAAGAAATAACTTTAGAAGATTGAAACAAATATTTCAAGTGGACAAATAGAAAAAGTGAAGAATTCAAGAAGAGAAGAATTTTATGAACATTATAGTATACACCTTTTACATTCAAAAGAACTGATAGGAGATACTATTGAATTAATCCAGATGAGAAAAGCAAAAGGAACTCCCATGAGTGTTTGAGATAAAGTTTGGAAGGTCGTTGTTTTCCAAAGCTATTTCCTACTAGAAAAGGTGGACGATATGATGATCGAACAGTTCAGATTTCAGCTTCAGAATACTTTACTTTACAACTGTACTCAGAAGAACCAAGATTTCGTCAGTGTATTCCACAAATGTTTCATCTTTTGTTTCATACACCTACACTGCGGTCAGCAGAGCTCACAATTTATATTGTGACATGATTTATTTATTGCAGAGAGAATTGTACGGTATGTCCTCTAATTTTATCAAGAGGAAGTGACTAAAAGCATTCCTCGATGTCTGTGCTGAAAACTGCCTTTGATGTACACTGCGGATAGCAGGGCTCACAATTCACATTGAGTCGTGAATGCAGATAACGAAGTCCAGTAGTCAACACACATTGCTCCCGGTGCGCTCGCCCGCACCACGTATCATTGCGGGCTTCGCAGACACTAAATGCTTCAGATATCTCTATTTCAGTGCAGCACAACTCATGGATCCTTTATGATACAATATTTTGTGTATAATTTCACATTGGTGCCTCTACCTCAGTGTACCACAAGAATCTTTTGTGTATTATTTTACATCTGATGCCCATACTTTACTGCGGCACAAATCGTTGAACCTTTATGATTGAATCTCTGTGTCTGATGCAATGATTACTGTTATCCTTGTTGCCAGCACCAACCATTCACAGAGAGCTGGCATACACTCACCACACACGCATCCAGCACAGACATCACTGAACATGTGACCCTGCTAATAAATAGGAGTCAAGTGCATGTGCCCGTAGCCACTTCCACTATCTATCTGTGTCTGTGTGTTCATTATGTATGCAACATGCTGCTCTTGGCCCTACCACATTACATTGTGCTCTGGACAACTTATGCAACCAACTTACCTATAACAGTGGGGGGAACTTTGATTATGTAACTTTGTCTCGGTCATTGTACAAATACGTACGTAGAGACTGGATCATTAGAGTACTGCAAGCAGAGTGTATAGTGAATTTATAAGTGTGTGGGGATTGGCAGAGTGATTGTATAAGTACATATTTTGGCACAGCCTAACTCTGACAATGAGTTTGTCTATAATTGGCTGCCCTCCATGTGCCAAAAATTGAAACTTGAACTTTGCATGGCCCTGTATTGCTACAACTGCAACACTCCACTGAATGTGTAATAAACATTAATATCCATACAGATGTGTCATATCCACCATCTATGTTGTGTGGAACGATGGATGAATGTAGGGTCAGTGATTCCCTGTACCTTCCATGGTTGGCCATGTTGTGGGACTTGGCTCACACAGTGACACATTGGCGCTTGCGACCCGGGTGACGGCAGCACTACAACACGGACACCCGCATCTAGTGTTGCCAGATGTTTTAACCATTCTCTAGCCCAAAGCCATCCAAAAAGTATCCCAAAGTATCCCAATATTGCTAATTTAAGGAAGGAGGGGCAGGAACAGAATCAAGCAGGCAGTGAATGAATTGGAATTGATGTTGCAGCAGGCTGCCAAGTAAATATTTGTCTAAGAAAGCTCTTTAACATAGTACTTTGAGGGAGCGCTGAATATATATTTATAATCTACCAATTTGCACAAACCAAAATTTTACCGCACAACCGGGAAAAATATAGCCCAATTATGCTTAATCTAGCCCAACCAGGAAACACTGCTGCATCGGTTGATTCCTCATAGAGCTCACAATGGAGCCACGCCCATAGTTCCGGAGTCATTCTTCACAGCCTCAAGCAGGACTGGCATACGCCAGGCCAGCACACTCTGCTTAAGATTACAGGGAAGGACAACAACGCTACATGGCCCAGATTTTCATTGTAGTGATCTGCTAGTCACACGTCTAGTTGTCAGTATGCCACTCCCTCATGGCTGGTATATACCCACACCACACCCATCCGGCACATGTGTCACAGGACACGTGACCCTACTAATAAAAAAAAACAAGCGCACATGCTCTATGCCATTTTAGAGCTGCTCGCACTGCCACCAGCAGAGGCACACCGCCACAGTGATGGCCCGTCCCGGTGGTCCGGACACCTCATGTTTTGTGTCCCCTGCTGTACTGCACTGTAGGCCTGAGCCATGCAACAGCTGAGGCCTTCCGCCATGTGCATGGCCTCACTGATCACTGAGTTAGTAGCACTGCAAGGACTGAGCAGTTGTGCAACCTGAGATGATGATGGGTCCACTAGTATGTCCTCTGCCATGGCAAAATCACAATGCAGAACCAAATGTAATACTTTTGGCTTGCGGAGCAGGGCTGCATGATGTGAAGGGTGCCCTGTCTGCGAAAAGGTGAGCAGTGAGGCCTGGGTGGGCAGCGGCTGGCTGATACCTCAAGGCGGCAGGAGTGGTTGGGGTGCAGCAGTCTGGATGCACAAAGGCGGCACAACGAGTTAGGCATACGCAGTCGTATATACTCTGAAATTACTGATTTTATACTATGTTTCATATGTGGGAGCTTGAGAGTTCCACTAGGTACCGGGATGTTGTTGGAGACACAGCGGTGGCGTAAAGGTGAGCTGTGAGGGTTTTGTCCACAGTGTGAGCACTCAGTGTCTCTCCTCATCTCTTCTTTTCTCTCTCTCACACTCTTTCGCTCTCTCTTCCTCTCAAACTGTTTCTGTCTTTCGCTCTCTCTTCTTCACACTCTTTATTTCTTCTTCTCTCTCTCTTCCTCTCACTCTCACTGTTTCTCTCTTTCTCTCTGTCTTCTTCTCACACACTATTTCTCTCTTCTTCTCAATGTCTTCCTGTCATTTGTTCTTTCTCTATCTTCCTCTCTCCTTTGATGGACGCATGATGCACAATCTTATATTGCTTTTTATTTACCAGGCTGTGATTCATGAATCAATGCCCCCCCCCCCCAACATCACCACAGCTGAATGGGTGTACAACCTGTGATGATGAGGGGCTATCCTGACAATGCCTGGGAAAGTTGCTTCGGCATGTGATGGACCCTCTTACACACACGCCGGTGGCGGAAGGTAGGCAGAGAGGCTTCTTCCCGCAGCAGCGGGCAGTGACCTCTGGGTGGTGGGAGTGGATAGTGTGCAGCAGCCTGGGCACACAAGAGCGCACAGACACCTCTGAGCAGTGGGAGTGGATGGGGTACAGCAGCCTGAGTGCACATTGGAGAAAGGAGAATTAGGTGTGCAATTATATGCACTCTGCAATTACTAATTCTATACCATCTTTCAGATGACAAAACTTGAGGGTGCACTATATCCCGTCACATGGTTGGAGACACACCGATGGCACCCAGGTGAGCTGTTAAGATTTTCTCTAGTGTCAACACTCCCTTTCCCTCTCTTCCTTTCTCTCTCACACTTTCTCTCTTTCTCTGTGTCTTCTTCTCTCTCTCATTTCTCTCTTTCTCTCTTCCTCTATCTCTCTCTTCCTTTCTCTCTCTCTTTCTCCTCTCTCTCTCTTCCTCTCTCTCACACGGTTTCTCTCTTTTCCTAGTATCTTACTTTTTGTTTCTCTCTCTCACTTTTTCTCTGACTTCCTCTCTCTCACTCTTTCTCTCTGTCTTCCTCTCTCACTATTACTCTCTCTCACTATTACTCTCTCTCACTCTTCCTCTCTCTCTCTCTTCTTCTCTCTCACACTGTTACTCTCTTTCTCTCTTCCTTGTATCTCACTCATTCTCACTCAGTCTCCCTTTCTCTGTCTTCCTCTCTCCCTCTCTCTCACTCTATCTTTCTTTCTCTCTCTCTTCCTCTCTCTCACTCTTTCTCCTTTGCTGTGTGCATGATGCACAATCTTATCTTTCTTTTTGTCTTGCAGGCTGTGATTCACAAATGTTCCAGCGATGACACAACATGACCGTACATCGTTTTTTTGTTGTTTTTTTGTATTATTAAAATTTTTATATGTAAATCCATACATGACTAAGGTTCTTATTTGTCCAAACCTGCAGTCAGTCCATCTGTCAGCACGCCAGCACGCCGGTAGCCACAGCTCCTGGATGGGGAACGCTGTAGTCTCGCCGCCATCACTCCAACCTGAGGCTGGAGACTACAGCTCCCAGAGAGCTTAGCGGGCACTTCCTGCCTCCCGCACTCTTCGCGCCTGGAGGCGCTACGAAGCTGAGACGCTCCCTCGGTGGAGCGGGGGTCAAACCTGCAGTCAGTCCATCTGTCAGCACGCCAGCACGCCGGTAGCCACAGCTCCTGGGTGGGGAACGCTGTAGTCTCGCCGCCATCACTCCAACCTGCGGCTGGAGACTACAGCTCCCAGAGAGCTTAGCGGGCACTTCCTGCCTCCCGCACTCTTCGCGCCTGGAGGCGCTACAAAGCTGAGACGCTCCCTCGGTGGAGCGGGGGTCAAACCTGCAGTCAGTCCATCTGTCAGCACGCCAGCACGCCTGTAGCCACAGCTCCTGGGTGGGGAACGCTGTAGTCTCGCCGCCATCACTCCAACCTGCGGCTGGAGACTACAGCTCCCAGGGAGCTTAGCGGGCACTTCCTGCCTCCTGCACTCTTCGCGCCTGGAGGCACTACAAAGCTGAGACGCTCCCTCCGCGTCGCGGGACGCGCGAGCGACGCCGGGTGGAGCCCGGGCAGAGGGCGGGCCGTCTAAGGCCGTCCAAGGACGACCAGGGACGGGACGGGCCACATCCCTTTCATCATGGGTAAGCGCAAACTTGTGACAGCGGCGGCAGGCGAGGCAAAAGCTAAGGTGCCTAAGCATACCACTAGTATTATTACGTATCTAACAACGAAAGTGGGTGAACTATCGACACAGATTGCAGAGTCAGAGCGCGAGCTGGGTCTTGCAACTATTCCTGTGGGCGCTGACACATCTAATACTTCCACTATTAACTGTATCCCGCTGGAACCTAGAGTCATCATTGAGTCCTGTAGACCCATCCTGCCACAAACTCCTACTGTTCTTCCGTTCCCGGTATTGCCTGAAACAGTGATACCATCATTTCCAGCGGCCTCGGGGGATTCAGGAAGTACAGAAATGAGCCAGCCTGGGGCTCAACGTTCAATTTATGTTACTGAGGAGGGCATCTCGTCTTTATTAGAAAAACTTTTTACAGAGAGACTTGAAGCCGCACTAATACAGATTGCCTCTGACATTACTGAGACTCTGAAGGATTGTGTCAAGGGCCTTGTGGCAAAATGTGAGCGCATTAATGATGTTTTAAATACCCGGGCCCCTTTTTCTTCCACACCTATGGCGCCATGTCCTACAGTTGTGCAGGTTTTTGCCCCTAAGGATGGTGGTTCCCATATCAATAGACCCACCTTGACTCCTAAAGTGGCCATTGATAACCCTGTTAAAAAAAAAGGGAAAGTTGACAAAGGCAAATATATTCCTATGACGGAGGCTGCTCCCAGTGTAAACGCCATAGTAAGGCCTAGAGGCTCACAGGGGGGTCGGGTGGGAAGGGTACCCCCAGTGAATTTACCTCCGGATGCAACACCATTTGTAGCAATTCTAGTTAATGTGCCAAAACTTGCAGATGGGGTGGTTGAACATCATGATACCCTTCTTAAGCATATTAAAAAATGGTGTAATGCGAACTGCATGGGAGAAAGTAACATCGCAGATAATATTGTAAAAGGAAGAAGGGTCAACTGGGTGGGCACAAGCACGAAAGAGGTAGCTGGAGATTGTGTAATTGTTAATTTTAAATCTAGAAATGTCGCCAGCCGTCTCTTTTGGGATTGTTCCCCATTGGACCCAGCAGGCAAGGGTGTTCGTGCGATGCCCCTTGGCTTTTTTTTATCCCCGAGTTTATAGGCCAGGTGATGGTGAGAACAACATGTCACACTTTACTGAAAATGCTTGGGCTGAAGACAAACTTATTTCGCCTCTGCATGTTAATCAATGGGCGACAAAGCTACCCAGGGTCGGTGGCTTAGCTAATTCTGTAAGGCACATTCCTACCAACGATTTACCATTGTCAAATAGGTTCACGGCTCTAGCTGATCAAATAGACATTGACTGACTAGAGCCTGAGCATGAAAGCCTGATTGTCCCATGTAGGGTTAATGCTGTGAATCCCACATCATGTAAAACAGCTAGTGCTGCCGTAAATGACCCTTTAGATTTGGGTAGGGGGAACATCAGGCTACTTTCATGGAACATCGCGGGCCTACGGGCTAAACAGGAGGACTCGATTTGGTTACAAAAGCTAAAGGAACATGATATAGTTGCCTTACAGGAAACTTGGTCAAAAGAAAATGCTTTCTGGGTGGATGGCTATACTTCATTCTTTGTTAATGCGCAGAGTTCCACGTCGGGAAGGGATAGAGGGGGTCTGCTGCTTCTAGTTTCAGTTAAAGTAGCAGGCACTGTCAAGGTAATCCCCAGTTCCTCACAGTTTTTTCAGCTGGTGGAAATCCTTCTGGCAGATAAGAACAAGATTGTATTAATGAACTGCTATAACTCCATGCATGGGGGGGGGGCCCTAATTTTGTCTTAGAAGGTTTATCTTCTTTTTTTAACCAATTACATGTCAAAACAAACCACTTTTGTTCAACTAATTATGATGGGAGATTTTAATGTTCATTTGTGTGGGTTACACTGCCAGATTGAAGTTGACACTGGCCCAGATCATACATCTTTGCCACATTTTGAGCATAGCCCCAAGGGTGTGGCAATGGAAAATTTGTTATCATCTAATGATTTATTTGAACCAGGGTTCAGATTTAAAAAAGCGTGTGGTCACGTATAATGCAAGGGGAAGTGAATCGATCATTGATTATTTCTTTATGTCCCCGGGACTCTTACGCCATGTACTGTTTTACAATGCAATTGTAAGCGGGTTTAGTGACCATAACCCAGTGTTGCTAGTCTTGGACACTTCCTCTGGCTTGAGCAAAGGGCCCTTGAGGGCCACCTCTGCGAGGGATGTAAGGAGCGGAGACCAGGGAAGGCGACTTAAATGGTGTAAAGTTTGCCCTGAGGACTTTCTTGGACTAATTGAGCAAAATATGGTTGTAGAATTTGAGAAATGTAGGGACTTAGAGAGGGGGGGAAGGAGGTAGTTAGTGCCTTTGAGCCTATATGTGCCAGAGTGGAAAAAGAGCTTACAGCTAGACCAAGGAGGGGTCCTGTTCCAGCTTTTGGTTGGCTCGATCATACATGCTCTAAGGCACACTCGGCTTTGCTGAAAGCCCTTAAACATTCCCCCAGAGACAAGTTAATGGTGGCACAGTTGAGGAAGAAATATGCTATGGCGGTCAAATCACGGAAAAAGGCCATTAAAGAGGAAGCCTGGGACTTAATGGATTCCACCACCCTTAAACAAAGTTCTGAATTCTGGTCCATAATTAATAACCCCTTATTTGCTCAATCAAATAACATGGATCTTGAAGTAAATATCCCTGAAGCAGAGTGGCTTAAACATTTTTCTAATATATATGGGTCAAATGAAATGGTTGAGGTATTTGCAATGCCTTGTTCCCCAACTTCTTTTCCTAAGTTAAAATTTAGTAAATCTGAAGTAGAGGTTGCAATATTAGGCTCAGCTGGAAACAAAGCTCCCGGCCCTGACGGGGTCCCCTTGGATCTCTATAAACTAAACCCAGGGATGTGGGCAGAGATCTTAGCCAACGTTTTCAATTGTGTGCTTGAGGGGGGTTTCCCAAAAACTTGGGCATGTTCAATCATAGTCCCTATCTTTAAAAAGGGCCAAAGAAACGACCCCAAGTGCTTTTGACCTATATCCTTGTTGGATTCTTCTATGAAGGTCCTGGGCAAAGTTTTGCTGGCAAGAATTAATAGTTGGTCTTTACATAATGATATTTTAACAGATGCCCAGTATGGGTTCTGTTCAGGTAGAGGAACAGAGGACCAATGTTTAAATCTTCATTTGATAATTTCAAAATATACAACGGCAACAAAGGGGTCAATATTTGTTGCCTTTATGGACTTGTCCACGGCCTTTGATTTAGTCAATAGAGCCTGGCTGTGGACCATGTTGCTAAAATTGGGACTCGATCCTCCCCTTGTGCACTTTTTGGCTGAACTCCACAAGGACTTAAAAGCATCAATTAGAATGGACCAAGAAGGTAATCATACAGCTTGGTTCAAATCGAGCAGGGGCGTTCGGCAGGGCTGCATCCTTGCTCCCATGCTGTTCACTCTTTATATAAATTCATTAGAGAAGAACCTTTTAACTGCTACCTTGGATACACCGCGTGCAGGGGATACTCGCATCCCTGTGCTCCTGTACGCGGATGACGCTGGTCTGATAGCTCGGACACACTTAGGTTTGCAGAGACTCTTAAATGCTTTTAGTGATTTTATGTCTTCACTTGACTTAGTGGTCAACAATTCCAAATCTCATGTTATGGCATTTGGGGCTGTTAAAAACAATACCAAACAGTTCTATTGTAATGGTGATGTGATCACTAATGTCAAAATATTTACTTACCTTGGTGTAATTTATGATACCAAGGGTAGCTGGGCTCCTCAAATTACAGCCAAAACTAAAGCGGTTAGGAGCTCGGCAAATGCCATTTTAAGTTTTTCTAGGAGACTGGGTGGGAAGCCAAGTGGCGCTTTATTAAGTTTGTACAGGGCAAAATCTGTGGCAATAGCCAGGTATGGCTCAGGCCTGTGGGGTTATGTGAATAGTGAATCTATTCAAAGGGAAGAAAATAAGTTCCTTCGATCTACTCTAGGGCTCCCCCAATCAACAACCATGTTTTCAGTCCACCAGGAGCTTGGTTTAGGGTATATCACCGATATCCTTTTAATGTCACCTATTTTGTTATGGATTAGGACCTGGACCAATAACAATCTAGGTTTAAACCATAAAATACTGCTGGACTGTTTAAAATTGGATAAATCTAGAGATATTGCTTGGCTATCATACATCCATAAGTGTTCTTTGGACCTTGGTCGCCCTGAGATTTTTTCTGCCCCTCAAGGTCTAAGGAAATCTGATTTGGATTGGGTCAAGCTCAACTTCTCTAAATTGAAAACTGTGGAGAGGGAGGAACGCCAACTTATAAGGCCCACGGTTAGAGCCCACTTTTTGTCTATTACCTGCCTTGCTATACAACCGTATCTTGCCATTGTTAACATCCCTTTTCATAGGTGGCTTCTGGTAAAATTTCGATTTAACCAGATCTATACGGTTCTTTGTGATAGTCAAGGCTGGCATAAGCAGGAGGAGGCACCTGTGTGTAACTGCGATAACTTTTCACTGCAAGATAATATGCACCTTATGCTACTCTGCCATTTCTATATTGTGCCCAGACAGAAATACCTGGTACTTTTATTGAAGGACAAAGCTTTCCATCAGGCAAAACCAGCCCTCCTGTATCTACAAATGCTGGATTCAGCTTTGGTTATGTTCAGCGTGGCCAACTATCTTGTTGCTGCTGTTAGGATCAGGAAGAGGCGACTTAAAATGTAATATAGGGGTTTGCACTGGAGGATGAATTGTATTTTTTTGTACCTGTAATTTTTAGCCAAATATTTATTCTTTTTTAGCTGTTTTTAAAATGTGTATATATAAATTGTTATTGATGTATGTAACTTCTCATGAATTTGTATTGTCCCTTTTTAAATTGCTTGTAGAATGCTTTTATGATTTTTAACTAAATCGAATAAAGTGGTTTTTGACTTGACTTGACTATTTGTCCAACCTCACAAGCCTCTGCTTTTTCATAATTCTACAACATTACCCAATTTCTTACGTTCCAGATACCCTAAAGTAACTGTCACATTTGTTTGTCGGAGTGGAGGTGAGGAGGGATGGCGGAAAAGGAGCTCCGGCTGGGGGATGTCGGAGCAGTTTTGGGTGTCCAACCTGCATGATCGTTGCCTCCATTGCATCTGTTCTCAGTGACTTACGAGCCGGCGGGCTGGCTCGTAGATGAAGAGCTGCGAGCCGACTGGCTGGCTCATAGAGGGAGAGCTGCAGCCCGTCAGTTCCCAGAGAGATAGCTGCGGGCCAGCTCGCAGAGGAACAACTGGGGGCTGACTGGTATAGGAAAAGGTGCGGGCTGTCGGCTTCCAAAGGGAGAGCTGCGGAACAGTAATGTGGGGAGAGGGAGCATGAAGAGCGTATCTCGCAGACAGAGACCTGCAGTATATTTCCAGTCTTGGCTTCAGAGATACAACTGCGGGCCCAAGAACTTGCACTTGAAGAGCTGTGAGCTGACAAGTGGTTCGCAGAGGGAAACTTGCGGGCCCAAGACCATTGTTGGAGGTATGCTTTTGATGGGGGAAGAGGGTGCGTTACCTGGTGATGTAGGGAGACGCAGCATGAAAGGGATATCTCTCACAGACAGAGCTCCGTTATGGTAATTTGCCCCCGGGACCTTTCTTATATTTTCACTCAATGCGAGGCACAAGATGGCTGCTAACACTTCCTGATTTGAAGTGTTAGCAGCCAATCAGAGAACGCTTTCTGGTTTGAAGTAGTATTATCACCTAATCAGAGGCAAGTTTGTGCTCAGGAGTAAGACACCATCCAGATATATATATATCCCTGCCTGACTGCACTACCTATCGGACACTTACCAGAGAAAAAATACCGATGGATGGGGTCGCCGCCAGCATGAGATGGACGCTGCATGCTGGGAAATGTTGTTCACTGGTGGAAACAGAGGCGATTCCAGACCGTGTCTTTGAGGCAGCCCACACTACTTCAGGCAGTGGGAAGGACACAACCTCTTTAAAACGGGACTGCTTAACAACAGTGGCGAATCAACTACCAGGGGGGCATTTTGAAAAAGGAAAGCAAACCCCCGAAACGCGTTAATGCCCATGGTAAAAAGAATAAAGGACTGAAGTCATCACGAACCTCGAGTGCCGCCTCAAGTCTTCTTCTTTTGTGGCAGACTTTCGTGGAAACATATGGGGTGTAACAGCTGCGACTTTTGATGCGGCTGCGCGCTGGGCTGGCACCCCCCACAAGTGTTAAGGGGGTCGCTACATGGAAGATCCTCTGACTGCCACTGCAAGAAATCTGAACTGGGTGTAGCTGCGAACGCGCAGTCCATACTTGAATGGGACCACACCTTTACTTCAATGGTGTTCTCTGCCCCGCGACGGATGGAAATGCAAGGGAGGGGGAGAGGATCGTGTACGACTACAGGAGAAGCCCAGAACAATTGTTGCAATCCCTGCCTGACTGCACTACCTATCGGACACTTACCAGAGAAAAAATACCGATGGATGGGGTCGCCGCCAGCATGAGATGGACGCTGCATGCTGGGAAATGTTGTTCACTGGTGGAAACAGAGGCGATTCCAGACCGTGTCTTTGAGGCAGCCCACACTACTTCAGGCAGTGGGAAGGACACAACCTCTTTAAAACGGGACTGCTTAACAACAGTGGCGAATCAACTACCAGGGGGGCATTTTGAAAAAGGAAAGCAAACCCCCGAAACGCGTTAATGCCCATGGTAAAAAGAATAAAGGACTGAAGTCATCACGAACCTCGAGTGCCGCCTCAAGTCTTCTTCTTTTGTGGCAGACTTTCGTGGAAATATATATATATATATATATATCCAGGCTCACTGCTCCAAATTACGGGGCACTCTCGCAGCGGGTGCAGGTCTAAGCGCGTCAGAGCTTCGCGCTTTGAAACATGAAAGCTCTCTCCCTCCCGGTCCCGGGTGGAAAATAAAGACAGCACACGTGGGAATTCTCGTTGTTAGCAATCTTTACTCGCACAGACGCGTTTCGGAAGCTACGCTCCCTTCCTCAATGTTTACACCGTAATGCGCGACCTGGCGCCATTTTATTTCAAATTTACAAACAACACGTGTTGGTAGGTGTAGAGAGAGGACTGACGCAAGAGCGCCATCTTGCTAGTACAAACATTCCCTGTATTAGCATGCATGAAATTAAATGTCACATTTCATTTATGATTGTTAATATCAATAAAACATTAAAAAACCTCTCATATTTATAACGAGGAATTTACAACGTAATTTTGCCGTGGATCGGCAGGTAACCCTCTCCTTAGTACAATGGGCAATGGACTGTGATCTCGCCGTGGATCGGCTTGTGGCAACTCGAAGGTTGCCATTTAAATTTCCATTGACCCCATGTGCAAATTTATACCACACAGTGTTGAATGATAATTATCAAAATATTGAAAAAGGTTGCTAAATATGAAACCATAATCCAGAAGTTACCAAGACTACTACACGATTTATCAAGTACGTTGGGCCATGATAGTGAAAAAAGCTCTTAATTCATTCTAAAGCACAATTACTCACAGAAGAACACATATTATGGAAACCAAAATCCTTAAGCTGTAATAACAACAAGATAGTCCTCACTTCGGATACTGCAGTATTGACATTTAGCTCCCTAAATGCACAGTAAGTTCCTCCCCACAGTTGAGTCCCAAGGGGGCCTTTGTCTGGCAGTCTATAATATAACGGGATTCTAACCTACGAAGTTTCTGTAGTTTATCCCCACCCCTTATGTTGTCAGAAATTGCGTCCAAGCAGAAGTATTGTAACAGATTCCTGTCGCCCTTATGTTTAATGGAAAAATGTCTTGCGACAGGGTATGTAAAATCTCTGTTAACTATGGCTCGCATATGTTCTAGAATACGCAGTTTCACGGGGTTTATAGTACTGCCTATGTATCTAAGCCCGCAAGGGCAGAGGAGGCAATAGACCGCAAATGGGGAAGTACAGGTAAGGAATTGATTAATCCTCTTTTTCTTTTTGCAACCCACAAGTTCGTAAGAAAGAACCCTTTTACTGTTGGCACAGGCCTTGCATCGGCCACATGGGAAGAACCCTTTTGCATCTCTCAATTTCCCTGTACGTGTGGGGATGGGTGACAGGTGACTATGTACCAAAGTATCCCTCAACGAACGTGCCCTTCTGAAAGTAATTAAGGGATTTACAGGAATGTCATTCCCAATGATATTGTCTTTCTGCAATATATGCCAATGTCTTTTCAGGATGTTCCTCAATTGTTGACAATCTTGGGAATATGATGTTATCATCCTGAATTTTTCTGCATCACTAGTGGGTTTTTGTTTCTTAACAAACAGAGTCTGTCTGGGTTGTGTCCTTACTCTGTCTAAGGTTTTACATAACATCTGCTTGTTATACCCCCTGGCCTCGAATCTATTGATACTTTCCCGGGCTGCTAGTTCAAAATCGTCATTTGTGGAACAGTTCCGTTTCAACCGCAGAAGCTCACCATAAGGTATACTCCTGATGAGTTTCTGAGGATGATTACTTGACGCATGTAGCGTGCTATTCCCTGCTGTGGGCTTCCTATAAAGGGAGGTCCGAATGCTGTTATCCACGACTTCAATCTTTAGATCTAAGTATACCGCCTCACTCACACTTGCATGACCAGTGAAAATGAGGTTACAGTTGTTATCATTTAACACTTTGACATATTCCCAGGCAGTCTCTACTGAACCATTCCAGACTATGCACAAATCGTCAATATAACGATACCATGAGACGATACAGTTTGACCACTGTTCTCTGTCGGAACCCCAGGCCTCCTGCTCCTCCCACCAGCCCACGAATAAATTCGCGTAGCTGGGGGCGAAGCAGGAACCCATGGCGGTACCGGAGAGCTGTCTAAACAAATCATCCTGAAATAAAAAGATGTTATTAAATAAGCAGAATGCAATTAGCTCCATCAGCATAACATTATGTTGGGCATATTTCAGTGGTCTTTTCCCTAGAAAGTACTTGATCGCCTGCATTCCATGTGCATGCTCGATGCTCGTATAGAGACTTGTGATGTCAAGGGTCAATAGACAATAGCCTGGTTGCCATTCAATTGATTCGATCTTTTGAATAAAGTCAGCAGTGTCTCGGATATAGGACTTTAAACCCAAAACCATTTCAAACAGGAAATAGTCCAGAAATTTAGATAGATTCTCGGTTAGGCTGCCCATAGATGAAATAATAGGGCGCCCAGGTGGTTTGTCCATCCTCTTATGTACTTTGGGCAAGTAATAAAAGGTGGGGGTGATGGGATGTGTTGTTTTCAAGAAGAGATACTCTTCGGTATCAAGCATCTGTTTATCATGCCATTTTTTAAGTAGTCCATGCAGTTCTTCAATACTGGACTGGTATCTTTGCTTGGTGGTCAATTCGTAACAAGACTTGTCCTGCAATTGACGCATTGCTTCTTGGACGTACTCTGCTCGTGAAAGAATGACAACATTGCCTCCTTTATCTGAGGGTTTACAAATTATTGATGTGTCATCGGCCAGTGTTTTTATGGCCATTCGTTGTTTAGCAGTTAAGTTATGCTGACGTCCGCAGGGTTTTTTGTGTGTGCGCATGCGTCTAAGATCCCTTATTACCAGCTCTGAGAAAGTGTCAATCATATCGGTTTGTGTTGGAGGAACAAACCTGGATTTTAATTTGAGTCCACTTGTGGGAGCCTCTTGTTCGATATCCACAGCCTTTAATCTCTGGGTCAGGCTGTCCGATGGTACGGGTATCGTGTCTACTGTGCTCTCCAGGCGGACGTCAGCATAACTTAACTGCTAAACAACGAATGGCCATAAAAACACTGGCCGATGACACATCAATAATTTGTAAACCCTCAGATAAAGGAGGCAATGTTGTCATTCTTTCACGAGCAGAGTACGTCCAAGAAGCAATGCGTCAATTGCAGGACAAGTCTTGTTACGAATTGACCACCAAGCAAAGATACCAGTCCAGTATTGAAGAACTGCATGGACTAGTTAAAAAATGGCATGATAAACAGATGCTTGATACCGAAGAGTATGTCTTCTTGAAAACAACACATCCCATCACCCCCACCTTTTATTACTTGCCCAAAGTACATAAGAGGATGGACAAACCACCTGGGCGCCCTATTATTTCATCTATGGGCAGCCTAACCGAGAATCTATCTAAATTTCTGGACTATTTCCTGTTTGAAATGGTTTTGGGTTTAAAGTCATATATCCGAGACACTGCTGACTTTATTCAAAAGATCGAATCAATTGAATGGCAACCAGGCTATTGTCTATTGACCCTTGACATCACAAGTCTCTATACGAGCATCGAGCATGCACATGGAATGCAGGCGATCAAGTACTTTCTAGGGAAAAGACCACTGAAATATGCCCAACATAATGTTATGCTGATGGAGCTAATTGCATTCTGCTTATTTAATAACATCTTTTTATTTCAGGATGATTTGTTTAGACAGCTCTCCGGTACCGCCATGGGTTCCTGCTTCGCCCCCAGCTACGCGAATTTATTCGTGGGCTGGTGGGAGGAGCAGGAGGCCTGGGGTTCCGACAGAGAACAGTGGTCAAACTGTATCGTCTCATGGTATCGTTATATTGACGATTTGTGCATAGTCTGGAATGGTTCAGTAGAGACTGCCTGGGAATATGTCAAAGTGTTAAATGATAACAACTGTAACCTCATTTTCACTGGTCATGCAAGTGTGAGTGAGGCGGTATACTTAGATCTAAAGATTGAAGTCGTGGATAACAGCATTCGGACCTCCCTTTATAGGAAGCCCACAGCAGGGAATAGCACGCTACATGCGTCAAGTAATCATCCTCAGAAACTCATCAGGAGTATACCTTATGGTGAGCTTCTGCGGTTGAAACGGAACTGTTCCACAAATGACGATTTTGAACTAGCAGCCCGGGAAAGTATCAATAGATTCGAGGCCAGGGGGTATAACAAGCAGATGTTATGTAAAACCTTAGACAGAGTAAGGACACAACCCAGACAGACTCTGTTTGTTAAGAAACAAAAACCCACTAGTGATGCAGAAAAATTCAGGATGATAACATCATATTCCCAAGATTGTCAACAATTGAGGAACATCCTGAAAAGACATTGGCATATATTGCAGAAAGACAATATCATTGGGAATGACATTCCTGTAAATCCCTTAATTACTTTCAGAAGGGCACGTTCGTTGAGGGATACTTTGGTACATAGTCACCTGTCACCCATCCCCACACGTACAGGGAAATTGAGAGATGCAAAAGGGTTCTTCCCATGTGGCCGATGCAAGGCCTGTGCCAACAGTAAAAGGGTTCTTTCTTACGAACTTGTGGGTTGCAAAAAGAAAAAGAGGATTAATCAATTCCTTACCTGTACTTCCCCATTTGCGGTCTATTGCCTCCTCTGCCCTTGCGGGCTTAGATACATAGGCAGTACTATAAACCCCGTGAAACTGCGTATTCTAGAACATATGCGAGCCATAGTTAACAGAGATTTTACATACCCTGTCGCAAGACATTTTTCCATTAAACATAAGGGCGACAGGAATCTGTTACAATACTTCTGCTTGGACGCAATTTCTGACAACATAAGGGGTGGGGATAAACTACAGAAACTTCGTAGGTTAGAATCCCGTTATATTATAGACTGCCAGACAAAGGCCCCCTTGGGACTCAACTGTGGGGAGGAACTTACTGGGCATTTAGGGAGCTAAATGTCAATACTGCAGTATCCGAAGTGAGGACTATCTTGTTGTTATTACAGCTTAAGGATTTTGGTTTCCATAATATGTGTTCTTCTGTGAGTAATTGTGCTTTAGAATGAATTAAGAGCTTTTTTCACTATCATGGCACCACGTACTTGATAAATCGTGTAGTATTCTTGGTAACTTCTGGATTATGGTTTCATATTTAGCAACCTTTTTCAATATTTTGATAATTATCATTCAACACTGTGTGGTATAAATTTGCACATGGGGTCAATGGAAATTTAAATGGCAACCTTCGAGTTGCCACAAGCCGATCCACGGCGAGATCACAGTCCATTGCCCATTGTACTAAGGAGAGGGTTACCTGCCGATCCACGGCAAAATTACGTTGTAAATTCCTCGTTATAAATATGAGAGGTTTTTTAATGTTTTATTGATATTAACAATCATAAATGAAATGTGACATTTAATTTCATGCATGCTAATACAGGGAATGTTTGTACTAGCAAGATGGCGCTCTTGCGTCAGTCCTCTCTCTACACCTACCAACACTTGTTGTTTGTAAATTTGAAATAAAATGGCGCCAGGTCGCGCATTACGGTGTAAACATTGAGGAAGGGAGCGTAGCTTCCGAAACGCGTCTGTGCGAGTAAAGATTGCTAACAACGAGAATTCCCACGTGTGCTGTCTTTATTTTCCACCCGGGACCGGGAGGGAGAGAGCTTTCATATATATATATATATATATATATATATATATATATATATGCAACACGAAATGCGCACAGCAGAAAGCAGCGCAATCACCGACCACACCAGCATGTTTCGAGGGTTTTTATTTCCAGGCAAGTAGGTATTTTGCAAGCAGAACAGCATGACGCGTTTCGAGGTCAGTTACCTCTTAATCATATGCATGGTTTCTGGGGTGGGTTCGTTAGTCTTTTTAAACGTGGCTGGAACACTGAAGAGGGACAACTGTCCTTTAGTTTTAAAGAGGCAGTCTTTTTTCATGATTTTCCAGGTGTTTGGTCGAATTAAGGTAACAGTACTCATTAATTGATTTTCCAATTTGTTAGTCGGGTCCAGGGTGAAAGTACCCATTTCCATTCCTTAATCATGTTTGACACATTAATCACTCCCAATGATGTTTGGTTTACCTTAATTCTTGTATCTCCCAATGTCTTTTTGTTCAGACTGCAAGGTCCACAATGCCTCTTTCTGCATACACAGCGTTATTTCGTTTCTTCAGTGTTGATTTTGGTAAACAATCCTCAGTGTGTTCAAGGCCAATTGCTTCACGCTTTAAACGGTCGAATTAATATTTCGTTTTTCCCGCTGGCCTCAAGCAACACTGGAACAGGTTACAACCACCTCGGATTTTTAATTACCTTTAGTGGGTGCTGCTTGCACTGTTATTCACAATTATTTTCGACCTCCAGTGGGTTTCTTTTGAAGGAGTTGCCGTCTTTTGTGTTTCGAATCCGATTTGCTGTTTGTCCCAGTTGAAGACTTGAGCAGTTCTGTGTCTCCAGGGTCCTGTGTTTAAAAATATAGGTGGTGTCGAGGAGGCTTGTAACCTACTAAAGGACAAGTACGACTACAAATACCAGCTTGCAGTATTAACTGTGATCATCTGCTACCCATGGGAGGGCGTGTTAAATGTGCATGCTGTTTAAAAGCCTCTCCGACTATTTGCTGTGCCACTTCAAGATAGGCCTGTGAACAAGGAGCAGACACGCTCTGAAACGCGTAAGGAGAATAAAAATTGTTCTGTGGAGGTGAAGCCGGTGCTGTCAATTACCTGTTTGCGTGTGCACCTTCAAAACGGTGGTTCTTTGGACAATATATATATATATATATATATATATATATATATATATATATATATATATATATATATATATATATGTATATATATATATATATATATAAATATATATATATATATATATATTACCTACTGGCGGTCGCCAGTAGGTAGTTATAGTTAGGATTTTTTTCAATGTTAAATCTGAAAATTCTATTTGGAATAACTTTGGCGCCGGTTGACGAATCTGCCTGAAAATTTCCTCAAAATGGCCTCGCGGCGTTCCGGTCCTTCCCTGAAAGTTTGGGGGGGATTCGTCAAGCGGGGGCCGAGATAAAAGGGGGGTCCCAAAACGCGTTTTCCCCATGTTAATTTCCATAGGGCGGTCGATTTCACTTTTAGCCCGAACGGCTGAATGGATTTCCACCAAACTTGGCAAAATTGTAGGGACTGGTAGCCCGATGTGCCTTTGCTATGTCTCAAGATATGTGCTCCAGTGGATTTTGAGTAATTAAGGTTCAAAAAAATATATATATCTATAGCAGCGCTCCGGTAAGCGCACCGGTACGCGCACCGGGCGCGTCACGCGACTTGCGCGCAGAAAGCTGATTGGCTCTGGGGTGTCTGTAAACATTCTAAACAGTCCGGAGCGGCCGCCATCTTGTGTCTCGGTAGGATCGAGACACAAGAGGTGGCCAAAACAAAGGGGGAAATGACCATAAGGGGGCAGAGTAGACCCCCCTTGACCCCCTAGGTTTGATGTGGGGGCCATAAAAGGGCGACACGGGGCAAAAAAAAAAAAAATTTGATTTTCGCGGGGGGAGCGCCCGGTACGCGCACCGGTAAGCGTACCGGGGAGTGTACCATGGGGAAAAAGAATGACAGTTTTAAAAGTAGCTGATTAGAAAAAAAAATGTTTTTATATATACACATACATATATATAAATGCATATGCACATATATATATGCATATATGTCTATATGTGTGCGTGTAGAGAGAGGTAGAGAGGTAGAGGTGTAGAGGTAGAGAGGTAGAGAGGTAGAGAGTAGAGAGTGAGTAATAGAGAGTAGAGAGTGAGTAGTAGAGAGTAGTAGAGAGCAGTAGAGAGAGTAGCAGAGTGAGTAGTAGAGAGTAGTAGAGTGAATAGTAGAGTGAGTAGTAGAGAGTAGTAGAGAGTGAGTAGTAGAGACTGAGTAGTAGAGAGTAGTAGAGAGTAAGTAGTAGAGTGAGTAGTAGAGAGCAGTAGAGAGTGAGTAGTAGAGAGTGGGAGAGAGTAAGTAGTAGAGAGTAGTGGAGAATATTCCAAAGTTTGGCACAGCACCACTTTCACAATGAGTCCAATCAAATCATATCACTTAGAGTACTTATTGAAGTGCTGAATCTTGGTGTATATTCAAATGCTTTTATTTTCCTTAAGTTTATGTACCACAGCCAGCCGAAACGTTTCGTTCTGTACAACAGAACTTCTTCAGGGCGTTCTTATTTCCTTCAAGTTATGTCGGTATCCCGTTGTCATATAACTAGATATTTCTTCCAAATGTTAGACGAGACATAAGTATATTCTTATTAAAAGTGACTAGGTATCAATTTTACCCACACAATTCGGGCAGACTTGAGTAATTTATAGCATCCTCAAAGTCAGTCTTTCAAAAATTCCAAAGTATAGGACATGATAATCCAAATCCAAATGTTTCTCAAGAAAAGTCATTTACAATCGTTCGGAATATCGGTGTTTGGGCAGATATGATCCAGCGACCCCCAGTATGCAAGGGGAATTAGTCCCCCCTCTGCAAAGGCGCCAGTGGCCTGCATTGCAGAGAGGTGTAACAAGGGTGTGGCCTCATTACACTTCTCTGCAATGCAGCTCCCTCGCGCATACTGGAGGCTCCTGGTGGACTAGTTGACCCCAGGGACCCCCAGTATGCAAGGGGAATTAGTTCCCCCTCTGCAGACGCGGCAGTGGGCTGCGTTGTAGAGAGGTGTAACAAGGGGCACAGTCTCATTACACCTCTGCAATGCAGCCCCAGGCGCATACTGGAGGTTCCAGGTGGGCTAATTGGCCCCCAGGGGCCCCCAGTATGCAAGGGGAATTAGTTTCCCCTCTTCAAACATGCACGGGGGCTGCATTGCAGAGAGGTGTAAAAAGGGTTGTGGCTTCATTACACCTCTCTGCAATGCAGTCCCCTGGCGCATACTGGAGATTCCTGGTGGGCTTTCAGGTCTTATATAGTTAGGAATTAGCATTAAAAAAACCTTTGAAATTCACTGAAAAAACCACAGGTTTCACACCAGTTATAGTTAGGAATTAGCATTTAAAAAACCTTTGAAATTCACTGAAAAAACCATAGGTTTCACACCAGTTATAGTTAGGAATTAGCATTTAAAAAACCTATTAAATTCACTGACAAAACCAGTTATAGTTAGCTGGAAATTTTACTGATATAAAACCAATGAAATTCCACGTTATAGTTAGTTGGACTCACTATAACTTGCGCGTGCAATGCACTGCTGATGACGTCACATATTACATCACTCATGACATGGTCAGTGACATCACTCATGACATCACTGATGACACCCTCCTTGTGACATAGTGACAGACCTCCTTTCACTGTAATGTAACCCTTGAAACACATATTCAAAAATAGAAACTGAAATTTAAAAAAAAATGGAGATACCCATATCAGTTACAACAAGCAATTCAGTAATTCCACCATCTATATGCACATCCAGTCATTCACCAACAGTTCTATATAGTCACTCATACATATACTCACTCATCATATGAAGTGATACACCTATACATCCTGTTACACACCGACAGTCATCCAAAAGTTACTCACACACATACTCACACGTGCAAATAAACTATTGAACATCCATTTATTTGAATATAGAGTTATACACACACTTCCACCTTACTTGTATTGAAAATTACACATATTTATTCTCTTAAACAATCACTTATAGAAACACATACTTATTTAAACAGGAACTCTTACAATCTCTTACTCTCACATATACTCACTTATATACATCAATATTCACATATACTAGATTAAAACATATGTAGTTACTGATAAAGACACTAGTGAGACAGTCATTCACTCACTAACAAACACATATGCACCCTCATCCATCCATACAGTCCTGCACATATGCTGTCTTCAAAACACATACAAACAGCGAGTCAGTCACTCATGCATCTATGTGCTAAGTAATACCCCCACCAAACCATATAGACACTCATACTGATACTAAGAGAAACATCTAATAACCCATATACATACGCATGTAGCTACTTACCAACACATGTAGCCACTTATACACAAAGTGAAACAATAATATATATATTTAAATATTTAAACATTACTCACTAATATTTATTTTTCAGAAAGACACATATTCACTGGATGGTGTCATCAGTGATGTCATGAGTGATGTCACTGACCATGTCATGAGTGATGTAATATGTGACGTCATCAGCAGTGCATTGCACGCGCAAGTTATAGTGAGTCCAACTAACTATAACGTGGAATTTCATTGGTTTTATATCAGTAAAATTTCCAGCTAACTATAACTGGTTTTGTCAGTGAATTTAATAGGTTTTTTAAATGCTAATTCCTAACTATAACTGGTGTGAAACCTATGGTTTTTTCAGTGAATATATATATATATATATATACTTTTTTTCCTTTAACATCTCAAAAACAACTTAACAGATTTAAATCATGCTGTCTAGACCAAGACCTTTCTCCCTGCCAAATTTGGCGTAATTCCGTTTAGCAGTTTGTCCTGTAGCCATGTCTAAAGTTACCTATGGAAAATGCATTGAGAAAACACATTTTCTGACCCCCCTTTTTTCTCAGCCCCCCTAACCAATCACCCCTAAACTTTCAAGATAGGAGATGATCAAAATAAGAAACTTTTTGGAAAGTTTCATAAAGATTCCTCAAACGATGCCAAAGTTATAAGCACATGGAGGGCTCCCGGAAGGGGACCACAAAACACCCCTCCCAAAAAGAGTAAAGCCCCAGGACTGCGGGGACCCCAGCAGACCCCCACAGCCCCAGAAAGTCTGCGCTAATATTTTTGAAGAAATGCCCCTGTGACCTAGCCCACCCTGGGGTCTCATTAAAATAAAAGACGGGAACATGTGATACCAGCGCGTATTGCACCAATTATTTGTTTTTTTTATTAATGCTTTCTTTGGCCCTGGGGGTCCTTTTGGGACCAACTGAGCAGGCCTAGGGGGTCAGGGTGTTTCTACCCTGCCCCCTTCTCTTGTTGTCTACCTTTCTTTCACTGTTTTCTACCTACTCACTTCTACCGAGCCACAAGATGGCTGCCAACGCTTCCTGGTTTGAAGTGTTGGCAGCCAATCACAGTGAAGCTCATGCACAGGACTTAGGCTCCTCCCAGATATTGAAAATGTTATTTTTCTAATTTCTCAGCAACTACAAAATGGATTTACACCATTTTAAAAAAGGTCGCTTTCTGACCCAAGCACTACCTTTTTGCCAAATTGGGGTAATTCCGTTCAGTAGTTTCGGCTGTAGAATTGCACAAAGTTTCCTATGTCAAATATTTTTTTTTTTACTTTAATTTTTTTAAATTTCTCGGAAACTACTGAATGGATTTACGTCATCTAAAAAAAGGTTGCTCTCTGAACCAAACTCTACCTTTTTGCCAAATTTGGGGTAATTTCGTTCAGCAGTTCGGGCTATAGCTCGTCGCAAAATTTTCTATGGAAATTACCAAGGGTTTTGGGACCCCCCTTTTTCTCAGCCCCCGCTTGACGAATCACCCCCAAACTTTCAGGATAGGAGCTGACCTGGATAGACTTTTTGTTGGAGAATTTCGCAAATATTTGTCAAATAACGCCAAAGTTATTAGCAAATCAAAAAATGCTTTTCCTATGGAAACTAGGTTGAATCTATAATTACCTACTGGTGACCGCCAGTGGGTGATATGTATGTATATATATATATATTTTCACTTAAAAAACCATAGGTTTCAGGCCTTATATAGTTAGGAATTAACATTTTAAAAAACATTGAAATTGCTCCTATATAGTTAGTTGTACTAACTATATATTGCGCACCCGCAATCCACTGCTGATGATGTCACATATTACCTCATTCATGACATGGTCAGTGACATCACTGATGACATCACTGATGACATCTCAAATGACATCACTGATGACATCTCATTTGACATCACTGATGACATCACTGATGACATCATCCAGTGGCTGTGTGTTTCTGTACAGTTAAATATGTTTTACATATTGAAGAATGAGTGGATGTATAAGTGTCTGGATGAAGGATTTAATAGGTGCGTGACTGACTGTATGAGTGAGTGATTAAATGTGTCTTACTAAATGCATGGGTTAGTGACTAAACTGTCTGAATGTGTGCATCAGTATGTCTGTTGTTGTGTAAGCTGCTGCATGTGTTGATCAGTAACTATATGAGTGGCTATATGGGTTATTGATTGGTTGCCCAAGTATTTGAATGGGAGACTGAGTGTGTGTGTGGGTGTCTGGGAGGTGTGTGACTCTGTGCATAGATGTGTGAGCAGTTGATTCTCTAGGTGTATGAGTTCAAGAGTGCATGTGGAAACACCTATATGGGCGGTTGACTGTCTGCATGGGTGTGTTGGTGAGTGAATGGATATCTCAGTGCTACATGTCCAAGTAAGTACATATGTAAAACACAGTGCATGTGAGAGTTGGCATATACAAATGACTATACATGAGAGCCAGTGAATGTGCGAGTGGCTGTATGGATCATTGTGTACTTGTATCAGTGCTTATATAAGAGAGTAAGTATGTGTTAGTATATGTTTGAATAAGTAAGGTGTTGTGTGTATAACTGTATAGTTGAGGAAATGGAAGTGTGATTGATTCTTTGCATGACTGACTAGGTGTGTGAGTAACTCCATGGATGAGTGGCAGTGTGTGAGTGTCTGTATAGGTGTATGAGTGCATATGATAGTGTTGTATTGATGAGTGACTGTATGTATGAGTGATTCTATGGGTGAATGTGTGTGTAGACCTAGGAATCAGTGAGTGTGTATGTAGTAACTGGTATTGGTGTGTCAATTGTTTCAAGAATGGTAGTCTGTATTTAACACTGGGTGTATCAAAGGTTATATTAGAATGTGAGCAGGTGCATCGTATTATCACATGAATTATATCATCAGTAATGTGATCAGTGATGTCAAATGAGATGTCATCAGTGATGTCATCAGTGATGTCACTTGAGATGTCATCAGTGATGTCATCAGTGATGTCACTGGCCATTTCATGAATGATTTAATATGTGACTTCATCAGCAGTGGGTTGCGAGTACAACTAACTATATAGGAGCAATTTGCAAGGTTTTTTAAATGCTATTTCCTAACTATATAAGGCCTGAAACATATGGTTTTTTAAGTGAATTTGCAAGGTTTTTTAAATGCTAATTCCTAACTATATAAGGCTTGAAACCTATGGTTTTTTCAGTGAATTTGCAAGGTTTTTTAAATGTTAATTCCTAACTATATCTGGCGTGAAACCTATATTTTTTTTCAATACATTTCAAAGGTTTTGTAAATGCTAATTCTATTAGCGGATAATTTTTATATATGTTATTATCCTTCTGGGACCACCTGAGCAGCCATCTTGTTTCTCAGGAGAAGTGAGGCACAATAGAGCACCAAACAAGAGTGGAAAACGTGAAAAGGGGGCAGGATTGAGACCCCCTGACCCCCTAGCCCTTCTCAGGGGGTCCCAGAAGGACCACCAAGTGCAATTTTTAATTTTTTTTATTTAAAATTGCGTGATACGCGCACAGTACGCATACGGTGTGCGTACCCCTTGATTTTTTTGAAATTTTTGGAGGTTTTTTTTTGCCCTTGGGGATCCTTTGGGGACCCCTGAGAAGGGCTAGAGGGTTGGGGGGTCTCTACCCTGTCACCTTTTCGTGTTTTCCACTCTTGTTTTGGGCTCTCTTGTGCCTCTTTTCTCCTGAAAAACAAGATGGTGGCCAACGATTCCTGGTTTGGACAGTTTGGAATGTTTACAGTCAACTGCCAGCCAATCAGAAGCTCGTTCCCGCACATAAGGGTACACGCACGTACGTGTATGGTACACGTACCGTACATGTACGGTGCGCATACAGTGAGCGCATATAGATATATAATTTGCTCAAATTCAATTTTCTCAACAACTACTGGAGGGATTTTCACCAAATATAGAAAAGGCACTACTGCATACCTGTCCCTACCATTCTGCCAAGTTTGGTGTAATTCCGTTCAGCCATTCGGGCTGTAGCCATGTCTAAAGGTCCCTATGGAAATTAACATTGGGAAAACACATTTTGGCACCCCTCTTTTGGCCCACACTTGACGAATACCCCCGAAACTTTCAGGGAAGGAGCGGAGCAGAGCTGGCCAAAATTCTGGCAAATTACACACAAATTCCTCAATCGGCGCCAAAGTTATTCCCAATAGAATGTTAAGCGCTTATAGATATATAATTCGCTCAAATTCAATTTTCTCAACAACTACTGGAGGGATTTTCATCAAATATAGAAAAGGCTCTACTGCATACGTGTCCCTACCATTTTGCCAAGTTTGGTGTAATTCCGTTCAGCTGTTCGGGCTGTAGCCGTGTCTAAAGGTCCCATAGAAAATGCCATTTGAAAAATTTCAAATCAAATTTTCTCAAGAACTACTGGAGGGATTTTCACCAAACATAGCAAAGGCACATCTGCATACCAGGCCCTACCATTTTGCCAAGTTTGGTATAATTCCATTCAGCCGTTTGAGCTGTAGCCGAGTCTAAAGGTCCCTATGTAAATTAACATGGGGAAAACACGATTTGGGACCCCCCTTTTTTCTCGGCTCCCGCTCGACGAATCCCCCGAAACTTTCAGGAAAGGAGCGAAGCATTTTTTAAGGAAAATTACACGCAGATTCCTCAATCGGCGCCAAAGTTATTCCCAATAGAATGTTGGGGATTTCCTATGGTATGATTTCCTATATTACCTACTGGGGACTGCATTCGCCGCCAACGGACTGTGCGTTTCCGTTAATAAAGCTGCTCTGAAGTAAATCTCCTCTGTAGTTGCCGATTTCTTCTTCGTGTGGATGGCTGTTTTGAACATTGTCATGCGCTAACCAATGGCGCATTTGGATAACCCCATCACGTTTTGGAAAGAAGTCCATTGGTAGTGCCTCAACAGCACAATTAATATTCCTGGTAAGGATACACTTCGGACCTGCCTTTGTGTGTGGCGACTGGGGCGGTGGAGGTAATTTACCTCCTGTTGTGGCAGTTTGCCCCTGCTCATTTGCTGCCTTACACGAGGGCTGTGATGGTTTTGAGGAGACCGGAGGAGCGGCTGGACTGGCGGAGAACGGACATAGATGAACATCGAGCCCTGCTGATCTGGGCTACTGCACAAAGAACAATAACATTTGAGGCTCCTCCATGTCACCGGCCCATTCTGCCTTAACATATGGCATTATGGGAGTTGTGGTGCGTGAGTACTAACGTGCACTGCAACAGGTGAGCTTCACGGCGAGGGGGAGGAGCGGTGCCTCGTTTCCATCAAAAGACAGCAGGAGGTACTTACCGGGACATTCTGTTGGGTGAAGGGCGCTGAGGAAGGCAATGCGCCGAAATGCATTCGCCGCCACCGGACTGTGTGTTTCCGTTAATAAAGCTGCTCTGAAGTAAATCTCCTCTGTGGTTGCCGCCTTCTTCTTCGTGTGGATGGCTGTTTTGAACATTGTCATGCGCTAACCAATGGCGCATTTGGATAACCCCCATCACGTTTTGGAAAAAAGTCCATTGGTAGTGCCTCAACACTGATGTCATTTGAGATGTCATCAGTGATGTCATCAGTGATGTCATTTGAGATGTCATCAGTGATGTCATCAGTGATGTCACTGACCATGTCATGAATGATGTAATATGTGACATCATCAGCAGTGGGTTGCGGGTGCGCGATATATAGTTATTGCATCTAACTATATATGCAAATTTCTATGGTTTTGTGCGAGTAAATTAAGGTTTTGTAAATGCTAATCCCTAACTATATATGGGCTAAAACCTATGGTTTTTTCAGTGAATTTCAATGGTTTTTTAATAGCAAATATCAAAAGCTGTCAAATGTCAAGTACGTGATAGGTAAAAACATTTTCGTGTTTATGCACGCTGATGTGCTTTGAACGCTGCCCCCCTCCCTCTTTTCTCTTAGTAGTGCTCTCTCTTTGCAGATAGTGAAGGGTAGTTAACGTAGGCCTTTGCCCCCGTTGTAATCCGTCGTGCCTGCTTGTCTCTCCATTTGATTGATTGTTATCCAAGCATTTACTGTTTTAGAATTGATTCTCTTTGGTTCATTCTCTATTTACAAACAAGCACAGAGTCGCAATACTCTGTTTAGTCTTTGCAGATAGTGAAAAATCGTGTAAAAAAACAAAAGTAATCGAGCAAAATCAGTAGGCCACTAATGGGATCTCTTTTTGACCTCACTAAAATAGAAACATTAGGAACAACCCTTCATGAGAAATACGAAACTAGTGAGATGAACTGAGCTCCACACCATGATGGCTGCAAGACAGCTCGGCTCCGCCACCCACCCCGCCCAAAATAACGATAAACTCTATGCAAATATTATAAATATATACAACACACCAGCAAAGTAACAGGGTAAAACATTTTATTAAATAACTATTTACATAACTATTTTATACTTTTTGTTACCTGATCCGGCTATCTCAATCGATCGAGCATGAAACTCATGCACTCTGATAGCAAGCGTTGCTGCTGATGCTATGCAGACAAAAACTGGTTTTCAGTTTGTACATTCTTGAAGATTTTTCCATCCAAGGCTGGTTGAGAGTTTGTAGAACGATGGCTTCAGATTTTTCAACATACGGTGTGGTGGCGCGGACTGGGAGGGGGCGCTTGGCTCCTGCCCCCTCCCCAAGTCGTGTTGCCCTGGTGGGGCCTAAGATCGCCCCGACATAGGCGGCCGGCTCCCGGGGTCCGGTGGAACTTTTTGCCTTTTGATGACTCTTCCATTCTGGACCTTGTCCCACAATCCGTTTGACCTGAAGACACGCTGTAGTGGGGTGCCCCTTTACCGTTTCAGTTGCCATTCCGCCCACTTTTGCTACACTGTGCCTCTTCCGCCATTAAGCTGTTTACCGCCCGCTCTTGCGACTACAGCGTCTCGCTCACCATGTAGTTGAGTTGCTCCCGCTCTTGCGATGCAGCGATAGGCGGCTGCCACATGACTCTCAAAATGGCGGCCGGCTCTTCAGATTTGGGCGTGGTCCACTAAAATGGCCCTGGGACACCTTGGAACTCGGACGCTTGAAACGCCCTTTTTCTAGAAAAAGGTATATATTTTACTTGCAGGACAGTTGTAAATTTTCCGGGAAAGTACATTAGCCTGGAACATTATAACATAACATATATGTTTAAGAAAAAATAATGTTCGAAAGCAATGAAAAGCGTAATTTTTAGGTCATATGACCAAGCCTTTCATCATTAGAATAACAAAAGTAAAATGAACCAATGAAAAGTTTTATTAACAAGTCACATGACCTGTTATGCTTACGTTACGCGCTGCGCGCCGTGCCCCGGAAGAGTGGGCGCAACTCAACTACATGGTGAGCGAGACGCTGTAGCCGCAAGAGCGGGCGATAAACAGCTGAATGGCAGATGAGGCACAGTGTAGCAAAAGCGGGCAGAATGGCAACTGAAACGGTAAAGGGGCACCCCATTACAGCAGACGAGCCTCCACCTGGGGAGGCCCGTTCAGGCCGCCTCCCCTCCCCCCCCCGGGGCGCCCCACGCCGTTTTTCGGAGCAGCATTGTAGGATGCTAAAACCAGTGCGGCAACTTACTGGACATCACCTGGGTGCCATCCACATCTCAGCACGTTCTGCTGCCTTGTGACTATTCGCACAACAGACAGCTACTGACGAGGCCTCCCCCCGCACCCCACGGGACGCCCCATGCCGTTTTTCAGAGCTGCATTGTAGGATACCAAAAACCAGTGCGGCACCCAGGTAACATCACCTGGGTGCCGTCCAGAACTCAGCACGTTGTGCTGCCTTGGGACTATTCGCACAAAACACAGCTACTGACCATTGTTGCTTCTTTTTTCAAAAAAATGTTTAAATGTATTTACTGTTTTTGTTGCGTTTTATATATTTATAAGTTATTAAAGTGTTATAATCCTACTACTTTGTTGGAGTGCTATATATTTTTAATGTGACACATAATTGTAAAAACTTTGATGTACAAAGAGGCATCCCTGGAATCTTCCGCTTCAGGCTCGGACCCACACACCCTCACAGTGAGAATCCCCTCCCCAAGCACAATACAGGATGGTTATCAGATAGTAGGAACGCGTGTGGTGTGACGGATCTCATCGGGTGGGGGCCTTGATCTACTGTAACTCCTTTGAAGAGGGGTGATTCTCTACAGCTGGGGCCATAAACTACATCTGCAGGGCTAGGTGATAGCCTGGGACCGGCCTGGACAATCGGACACAGAGGAAGAGGAGTGTCAGAGGGTGCGGTAGTGAATAGGGTGAAAGGGAGGTGTCGGGCGGGCACAGGGTGTGATTCTCAGAGAAGAACAGCGCAGATGGGAGAAGGTTTCTGGCCCATGCATGAGAGAGGGAGTGGGGGTGACCAGTACGTGGGGGAGATGCTTGCGAGGGTGGGGAGCCATGCTGAGGATCGGCGGCGTGCAGAGAGTAGGTCTGGTCAAGGCATCTAAAATGGCTGCCGTGCTCAACAAAAGTGTGGCATTGCAAAAAAGGCAAGATGGTGCAGACAATGTTTATCAATAAGGATTAATTTATAACAATTATTTTTAACAAAATATTTACTCGCAGTGACAAGATGGCGGTCAACAGTTCCTGATTTCCATCGAATCGAACGTTAACAGACGTCACGCAGCAAAAAAAAAAAACGCTCATGCACAGCCGCTGGAAGACATGTATCAAGATATATGAGCCTCCTCAGCCACCCTCAGAAAACATAAGGGGTCAGGATACGTCTCCCGTACCCCCTTATACCTAGTAATTTAATTAAATCGAAACACAAAATGGTGAATTCATGTTTCGCTACCAGTTTGCAACCCGGTTCGCGAACCGAGAAGCGCTTCTACCGCGAAAAATCAAATTTTTATTATTTGCCCCACGGGACCCTTTAATAACCCCAACATCATTCCTAGGGGGTCAAGAGGGGTCTACCTTGCCCTCTTTCATTAAATTCCCCCTTCGTTTTTCTCCTCCTCTTGTCTCTCGATCCTACCGAGAGACAAGATGGCGGCCGCACCGGACTGTTTAGAATGTTGACAGACACCGTAGAGCCAATCAGCTTCGCTACGCAAAGCTCCGTTACGCGAAAATTACGCGATCTGGAGCGCTATCTGGGACGCTGTCACAGATATATCTGTTTTTTTAAATGTTAATTTCTCAAAATCCACTGGAGCACATATATTGAGACCCAGCAAAGGCACATCGGGCTAACAGTCCCTATAATTTAGCCAAATTTCGTGTAAATCCATTAAGCGGTTCGAGCTAAAAGTGAGGCCAAAGGACCTATGGAAAAATGAATGGGAAAAACGTGTTTTGGGACCCCCCCTTTTTTCTCGGCCCCCCCTTGACGGAACCCCCCAGATTTTTAGGGGCTGCTCAGAAACAAAATGTGCCATTTGCCTGAAAATTTCAGCCGATTCCGTCCACAAACGCCAAAGGTATTAGACATAGAATTTTCAAAAGTTCCATAGAGAAAAAATCCTAATTATATATACCTACTGGCGACCGCCAGTAGGTAATATATATATATATATATATATATATATATATATATATATATATATATATATATATATATATTACCTACTGGCGGTCGCCAGTAGGTATTTATAGTTAGGATTATTTTCAATGCAAAATCTCAACATTCTATTGTGAATAACTTTGGCGCCGGTTGAGGAATCTGCCTGAAAATTGTCTCAAATTTGCCTCGCGGCGCTCCAGTCCTTCCCTGAAAGTTTGGGCCGAGATAAAAGGGCGGACCCAAAACGTGTTTTCCCCATGTTAATTTCCATAGGGCGGTCGACCTCACTTTTAGCCCGAACGGCTGAATGGATTTCCACCAAACTTGGCAAAATTGTAGGGACTGGTAGCCTTTGCTATGTCTCAAGATATGTGCTCCAGTGGATTTTGAGTAATTTAGGTTAAAAAAAATATATATATATATATCTATGGCCGCGCACCGGGGCGCTAACCAGCGCGCTACGCGAGTTCGCGCGTGGAAAGCTGATTGGCTCTCAGGTGTCTTTCAATATTCCAAACAGTCAGGAGCGGCCGCCATCTTGGGTCTCGGTAGGATCGAGACACAAGAGGTGGCAAAAACAAAGGGGGAAATGACCATAAGGGGGCAGAGTAGACCCCCCCTGACACCCTAGGTTTGATGTGGGGGCTAAAAAATGGCCCCGCGGGGCAAAAAACATTTTTTTTTGATTTGCGCAGGGGGGAGTGCCTGGTACGCGCACCGGGGAGCGGTCCGGGGAGCGTACCATTGGGAAAAAAGAATGATAGAGTTTTCAAAAAATGTAGCCTTCTTTGATAAATTGGAGGTAGTTCTAAAAAGAACTGTTTTTGTTCTTCTTTTTGTTGTTTTATAATTTTTTTATTGTTTTTTTTTAACATTTTGTACTTTTTTTGGCTTTTATGAACTATTTTATATTTTATTTGTTGTTTTTATGGGGAGAAACAAAAAACAGGGAATTGAAAATGGCTCAACTGGAGCAAAAAAAAAAACAGGAAAAAATTAGGGTTTTTTGGGGCAATTGTGGTTGTCACCAGCAAGGAAGATGAGCTTTATGCTCTGCTCACCATAGGAGATGGTCTTACCATAAAAAATACATGTGATCCTGAATTCACCGAACCGTGGTTGTATGCAAGGGATCGTCTCCCTTGTCTCTGGTCCCGATGGAGTGGGTTGTTTTTGTTTGGAGGTGCTGGGTGTAGATTAGGGAAGGTTGCTGGCCAGTTCTCTCATCTCTGCGGCAGCATAGTTGTTCGGATGCTAGCGCTGCGTGTGCCTAATCATGGTATTTTTACCGAAAGAATATTTTTTATTAGGGTTCCTCCTTGAAAGTTCCATGTCACAGATAAGGCAAGTCACCTTTGGCGCATTGACTTTCTTCTTTCCCTCAGGGATGGAAAAAAAACTCCCATACAATGTGCTGCTTGGGTTTGTATGGGGTCTTCTGCCAGCCACCTCCTCCTCCTCCCCTCCTCCTCTTCCCCCTCCTCCTCCTCCTCTTCTTCTTGACCACCAATGTGATGTTGTGGTGTTCCTCTTGGTGGTGGTGGTGGTGGTGGTGGTGGTGCAGATGCTCCAGCTGCTGCTGCTACTGTAGCCATTTTAAAGTACAAAATATACCACAAAGATCTCAAAACAGGTCTTCCTCAGTCAAAGGACAAAGTCAGAATAAGAAAAAAAGGTGGGGTCTTTCATCATTTGGAAAAAAAACTTTCCTGAACCAATGAAAAGTGTTATTTTCAGGTCACATGACCTGGGTTTTCATCATTTGGAAACTAAAAATGGTCTGCACCAATAAAAAGTGTTATTTTCAGGTCACATGACCCGACGCGCTTACGCGACGCGACCCGGGGCGCGCCGTATTCGCTCAAGTGCTTCCGGGTGCGCTTACGCCGTGCGTATCACGCGGACACGGCTACGCGATACGTCACGATGATGTTTTCTTTTGCGGCAATAGCGCTAACGGGACGCTAACCGGTGCGTGCCACAGGGCGCGCCGAAAAACTTCGCTTTCAGTGCGCACACCGGGGCGCGCACTGGGAGCGCTCCAGGGCAAAAAAAAAAAAAAGTATTATATAAATATACAATATAAGATTCATTATAACAAATATTACATTTCAGAGGTTTGAGGCCCTATATATAGTTAGGAATTAGCATATAAAAAACCTATGAAATTCACTGAAAAAACCATAGGTTTCACACCAGTTGTAGTTAGGAATTAGCATTTAAAAACCTATTATATTCACTGAAAAAACCATAGGTTTCACACCAGTTATAGTTAGCTGGAAATTTTACTGACATAAAACCATTGAAATTCCCACATTATAGTTAGTTGGACTTACTATAACTTGCGCGCCTGCAATGCACTGCTGATGACGTCACATATTACATCACTCATGACATGGTCAGTGACATCACTCATAACATCACTGATGTGAAACCTATGGTTTTTTCAGTGAATATATATATATATATATATGTATATATATATATATATATATATATATATATATATTATATTTATATATATGTATATATTACCGACTGGCGGTCGCCATTAGGTAGTTATAGTTAGGACCTATTGTGCATAGGAA